>NW_024470624.1:8710393-8768782 GCF_017639515.1 Carcharodon carcharias
TTCAGCCCCCTCGAGCCTGTTACACAGGAACAGGAGGAGGCCATTCAGCCCCTTCTCGAGCCTGTCACGCAGGAACAGGAAGAGGCCATTCAGCCCCTCGAGCCTGTTATACAGGAACAGGAGGAGGCCGTTCAGCCCCCTCGAGCCTGTTACACAGGAACAGAAGGAGGCCATTCAGCCCCTCGAACCTGTTACACAGGAACAGAAGGAGGCCATTCAGCCCCCCATTGAGCCTGTTACCCAGGAACAGGAGGAGGCCATTCAGCCCCCTCGAGCCTGTTATACAGGAACAGGAGGAGGCCATTCAGCCCCCCTCGAGCCTGTTACACAGGAACAGGAGGAGGCCATTAAGCCCCCCTGGAGCCTGTTACACAGGAACAGGAGGAGGCCATTCAGCCCCCTCGAGCCTGTTACACTGGAACAGGAGTAGGCCATTCAGCCCACTCGAGCTGGCTCCTCTATTCAGTTAGATCATGGCTGTTCTGCATCTTAACACCACTTCGTGCCTTCGGTTCCATCGTGTCCATCCCACCTTTCAAACTGAGTGATGCTCTTGTCTCTCCTCTTTTTCATCAGGAGGGAGCGATGCGGACACGGAACAAGTCAGTGGGGTTTACTTCCGACACTTCCTCCCCGTCTCACCAAAGGTTTGTGTCCAATATTTAACTCGTGCAGGAGGGAAGAGAGGTAGGGTGGCCATGTTAAAAATGGATACCCATCAGTCTATGAGCGTCACTGACTGACTGTGGGGGTCTCTGAGAGACAGGAGCCCCACGGTCCCTGTGGGTCAGTGACTGTGGGGGTCTCTGAGAGACAGGAGCCCCTCAGTCCCTGTGGGTCAGTGACTGTGGGGGTCTCTGAGTGACAGGAGCCCTTCGGTCCCTGTGGGTCAGTGACTGTAGGGGTCTCTGAGCGACAGGAGCCCCTCGGTCCCTGTGGGTCAGTGACTGACAGTGGGGGTCTCTGAGAGACAGGAGCCCCTCGGTCCCTGTGAGTCAGTGACTTGGGGGTCTCTGAGAGACAGGAGCCCCCTCAGTCCCTGTGGGTCAATGACTGTGAGGGTCTCTGAGAGACAGGAGCCCCCTTGGTCCCTGTGGGTCAGTGACAGTGGGGGGTCTTTGAGAGACAGGAGCCCTCTCCGTCCCTATGGGTCGGTGACTGACTGTGGGGGGGGTCTTTGAGAGACAGGAGCCCTGTGGGTCATTGACTATGGGGGTCTCTGAGAGACAGGAGCCCCTCGGTCCCTGTGGGTCAGTGACTGTGGGGGTCTCTGAGAGACAGGAGCCCCTCGGTTCCTGTGGGTCAGTGACTGTGGGGGTCTTTGAGAGAGAGGAGCCCCTCGGTCCCTGTGAATCAGTGACTGTGGGGGCTTGTGAGAGACAGGAGCTCCCTTGGTCCCTGTGGGTCAGTGACTGTGGGGGTCTCTGAGAGACAGGAGCCCCTCGGTCCCTGTGGGTCATTGACTGTGGGGGGTCTCTGAGAGACAGGAGCCCCTCGGTCCCTGTGGGTCAGTGACTGTGGAGGTCTCTGAGAGACAGGAGCCTCTTGGTCCCTGTGGGTCAGTGACTGTGAGGGTCTCTGAGAGACAGGAGCCCCTCAGTCCCTGTGGGTCAGTGACTGTGGGGGCTTGTGAGAGACAGGAGCCCCTCGGACCCTGTGGGTCAGTGACTGTGGGGGTCTCAGAGAATCAGGAGCCCATCGGTCCCTGTGGGTCAGTGACTGTGGGGGTCTCAGAGAATCAGGAGCCCCTTGGTCCCTGTGGGTCAGTGACTGTGGGGTGTGAGCGATCAGTACAGACCTCCAAGCCTGGGGGTACTGAGTGACCCCCTTATTACTTTGCCACTCAGGGAAAGCCTTCCCTTGCGGCTGCTCCAATTCAAGCTGCCTTTCCACCGTCAACTGGGTGAGCCGCAGTCGCCCTCACCTCCGGGGCGGGCCTTGACCCCACGACCTCCCGACTTTCGGAGACCAGGCTCCGCAATCCAGGGTCGACCCTCCCCCCCCCCCCCCCCCCCCCCGTGCCGGTACCAAGGGAGTGCCGCGGTGTCGGAGGTGCCGAACGGCCAATGCGCCGTTCGCCCTCCCGGGTGAGCCTGGAAGATCCCACTGCCGCCTGCGGAGGACGAGCGGGTAGTGGGGGGGTGGAGGGTGAGGAGTTGCGGAATTCACCTTAGTATCCTGGGAGCCCAACATTTAATCCTTCCAACTGACATCACCAATTTTAAAAAAAAACAATATCTGGTCACTCATTACATTGTTGACTGTGGGATCGTGCTGTGTGCAGATTGGTGATTGATACGTTCCCCTGGCCAACCTCGTTTCAGATTTCTTTTGATAAGATGCTCTGTTGGCTGCGAAACGCTTTGGCCCTGGCCGAGTTGTTGAGAGGCCAAGTTGCTTCTAAAACTTTGCATGTCCACCTTTTGCCTCTGGTCTCCGGTTGAATTGTAAGTTACCACCCTTCGCTGCGATGCTGAAAGAGCAAAAATTCAGCCCGATCCGGGCCTTCGCCGGTGTTCATGCTCCACACGAGCCTCCCCCAACCCTTCCTTCCATCTCCCCATTCACCCCCACCCCCGCCCTCCATCAACATACCCTTCTATTCCTTTCTCACTCGTGTGTCTACCCAGTGTTGTGTTCTTAACAATGATGTATGTTGTCAAATGCCTTTAAGGGTTAACAGCGTGCCTTCACTTTTAAGGGAAGCGTGCCACATGATCTAGCCTCGTTTTCATTTCCCTTTTATTGCAGGGTTTGTGTGTTCGCACTTCATCAGATAGCTTCCCTTCATTCGCAGTCAGCTGCTCACTCCACACTGCTGTTCCAGTCTGGGTAATGTCAGGGTTTCCAAAACAAAAAACGATATATACTTGGGACTAATGGAAAGTCGTTTGCCTCTCAGGTGCTCTCATGTGGTTTTTCGGATAATGTCTTTTTACCCTTTTGTCACTTTACTAGGGGTTTTCTGCCCTTCTTTTTGAGCTCTGTGCACTCCACAACTTGAAGATTAGACAATATACCCTTTAAGGCTCATTACGACAATATAAAGGCACCAATCACTCATAAGGGATGTGGTAAATAAGTTGTGGGTTCATTTATTAAGACTAGGCATGTGAGAACAGATACACGTGCATTAAGCTTGAAGCCATCAGCAGCAGAGCCGTCTGTGCTGTGTCCTGCTCAAACACAAAAAGTGAAACTGAACCTGGATTTATCGATTGACCTCCCTTCTAGTAATGTCACCCCTTAAAGGCACAATGCAACGTCTGTCTTGTAGGCCATGATGGAATCCTTGCTGTGTCTTATGTTCCCTCCTGCTCTCTCAGGTAAAGTTTGACGTGGCAGTGTCCGCGTACTCGCTGTCTGAGCTGCCTACCCTGGCCGAGCGACTGCACGTGGTCGAGACCCTGTGGAGGAAAACTGAGAGCTTCTTGGTGAGTCGCACGATCGGCCTAGTTACCGGGGTTGTGGTTTTCAAGTTGGGGGGTGTTTGGGTGGGGGATGGGGGGGCGGGGAGGGGGTTGGTGGCGGTGGGGGTGGGGGTGGTGGTGGTGGTTGGGCCGCATTTAAAGTTTTATCTTTCATTCTGTCGCGGGACGTGGGCTTCGCCGGCGAGGCACCAGAGTTTCTTGCCCCCCCATCCCTAATTACCCCTTGAACTGAGTGGGGCTCGCTCGACCATTTCAGAGGGGCCAAGTTAAGGAGTTTACCATGTTGCTGTGGGTTAGGGGTGGGGGGGGGGGTGGTGGGGGTGGGGGGCGGTGGGGGTGGGGGTGTGTTGCGGGGTCTGGAGTCACGTGTAGGCCAGACTGGGGTAAGGACGGCCGATTTCCTTCCCTAAAAGGGGGATGTGAGTGAACCAGATGGGGTTTTTTATGACGATTGTCACAACCCCCGTGACTGAAACTGGCTTCATAATTCCAGATTTTATGAATAGCCGCTGGTGGGATTTGAACCTCTGTCCCCAGGACATTAGCCTGGATCTCCATTGACATTATCAATAAGCCACTGACTCTCCCCTCACCGCACCCCCCGCCCCACCCTACCATTGTTTGCCTTTAACGTGTCAACCTCCTTGAATGATACAGCACGGAAGTTGGCCACTCGGCCCATCCCAGCTGTCCAGTCAATCCCGTTCGCCACCTCACTCTTCTTCCCCGCCCCCCCCCCCAGGTCCTGCACTTTTATTCCCCTTCTAGCGTTTATATCCCGGTTCCCCTTTTCTGGGAAAGCCACTATCGAACCTGCTTCCACCTCCTCCATTCGTGCAGTGCACCCCAGAGCGTGCCGACTCGCTGCGTAGAGGAGAAGCGCGTTGTATCCATGCTAGAGGAAGGCTGGTGAGGGGTCTTTGAGAGGAGATTTACCTGAACGGTTGACAGGAATGAGAGATTTTCGCTACAAGATTAGGCTGGGGGAAGCTGGTGGTGTTCTCCTTGGGTATCGGAGGTAGATTTTTTTTTTATTAATCTGTTCACGGGATGTGGGCATCGCTGGGCCGGGCCCAGCGTTTATTGCCCCATCTCCCTAATTGCCCCCTTGAGAAGGTGGCGGTGGGTGAGCCGCCTTCTTGAGCCGCTGCAGTCCCTGTGGTGTAGGTACACCCACCGTGCTGTTAGGGAGGGAGTTCCCAGGATCTTGACCCGGCGACAGTGAAAGAACGGCCGATATATTCCCAAGTTGGGATGGCGAGTGCGGCTCGGAGGGGAACTTCCAGGTGGGGGTGTTCCCCGTGCGTCTGCTGCCCTCGTCCTTCTAGACGGTAGCGGTCGTGGGTTTGGAAGGTGCTGTCGAAGGAGCCTCGGTGAGTTGCTGCGGTGCATCTTGTAGATGGTACACACACTGCTGCTACTGTGCGTCGGTGGTGGGGGGAGTGAATGTTGGTGGATGGGGTGCCGATCGAGCGGGGGCTGCTTTGTCCTGGACGGTGTCGAGCTTCTCGAGTGTTGTGGGAGCCGCCCTCATCCAGGCAAGTGGGGGTGGAGAGTCCCATCACACTCCTGACTTGTGCCTTGTAGATGGTGGACAGGTTTTGGGGGGAGTCAGGAGGTGAGTGACTCTCCACAGGATTCCCAGCCTCTGACCTGCTCTAGTAGCCACAGTATTTATATGGCTGGACCAGTTCAGTTTCTGGTCAATGGTCACCCCCAGGATGTTGATAGTCGGGGGGGGGCGGATTCAGTGATGGTAATGCCCATTGAACAAGGTTATGAAGGGTTTGGGTAAAATGAATGGCGTTCCCGTTAGCTGAGGTTATAAGGAAGAGAGGGACACAGATCCGAGGCTTTGGGTGAGGGATAGAGGGCGAGGCAGGGGAGCGAGGAAGACCTCTTTCACAGAGCGAGTTGTGACAACCTGGAACCTGCTGCCCAGGCCTGGGAGGAGGAGAGGTTGGGGGGGGTGCTGGGAGCAGAGACGACGAACAATTTTGAATGGAGATCAGATGGTCCCTCATGTGTGAGGTGTGGGGGGTCAGAAATGGGAACAGACTGGATCGCTCCACAGACAGCCAGCTTTGACTCGATGGGCCGAGTGGCCTCATTCCGTGCCATGATGGCTCCAGTTATTCTCTCCCCCCTCCCCCCCCCCCCCGCCCCACTTTGGTTCTTTTGCCTCTTCCCCACCCCCAAGCCCGGCTCCCCCACTGGCCCTTCAGCCTCGAGGTCTCTGGTCCGAATTCTACCCGCTGGTCAGAGGGGCCGGCCCTCCCTGTGCCAGCGGCAGTGTCGCTGGACGGGCGATCCGGAATGCTGGGGACACGGGGGGGGGCGGGGGGGAGTCCACCAGGCGCCCCCTCCCCCCACCACAGCAGCCGGTGAAGCTCAGCGAACCCGGAATATCCAGCCCGTGTCGGCCTCGATCCCGGAATTCTCGCGGCGCCGAAGGTGTGGCTCCCAATTTTAAAAAACCCCCATCTTCGTATTCAAATCCACCCCCTGCACCGCACCCGCCCCTCCCCCCCACCCCCCCAGCCCGGCGGCCTCGCTCCCCACCCCCCCCCCCCCCCACCCTCGGATCACTCTTCCCGATCTCTGGAATCTCCTCCAGCCCCCCCCACGACCCTCCGAGATCTCTGTGCCTTCCGATTCCAGCCCTCTCGAGAGTCACCCCCCACCGCCTCACGATCTGAATCACTCCGCCATTGGCGGCCGCACCTTCAGCTGCCCGGGTGCCCAGAGCTCTGGAATTCTCTCCCTAAACCTCTCCGCCTCTCTCTCTGTCCGTCTCTCTCTCTGTCCGCCTCTCTCTCTCTCCGCCTCTCTCTCTCTCCGCCACTCTCTCCCTCTCCGCCACTCTCTCCCTCTCCGCCACTCTCTCTCTCTCCGCCACTCTCTCTGTCCGCCTCTCTCTCTCTCCGCCACTCTGTCCCTCTCCGCCACTCTGTCCCTCTCCGCCACTCTGTCCCTCTCCGCCACTCTCTCTCTCTCCGCCACTCTCTCTCTCTCCGCCACTCTCTCCCTCTCCGCCACTCTCTCTCTCCGCCACTCTCTCTTGCTCCCCTCCTTTAATTCACTCCTCTGAACCGACCTCTTTGACCACGTTTTGGGTCACCCACCCTACTATCTCCCTGTGTGGATCGTTCTCCTGCTTCACCCAATAATGGCCTTTGTGGGGTGCGTCATTACGAGAAAGGTGCTAGAGAAATGCAGGTGCCTGTCATATAGTCTGTTGTGCTCAGAAGGGATGGACGGTTTCCCCAGAGCTCTTCATGCCTGGGAGTTCCCTTCGCCTCATGGCTGGTTCCGTTGTGAACTAAATGACGGAGAGCGATTGCCGTGATGTGTTAACTGTCCCTCTGATATAATTGTGCGAGTACCAGGAGGCCAGAAAGCACAGGCTCGTCCTAAACTTAAAGCAGAAAACTCAACAGGGCAAATTGCAAATTGTTTTAAACATTCTCACCCTCCTTTCCCTGCTCCCCTCTCTCTCAATCTCTCTCTCTCTCCTTCCCTCTGCCCCTCTCTCTCTCTGTCCCTCCCTCTCTGTCCCTCTCTCCCGCTCTCTCTCCTTCCCTTTGCCCCTCTCTCTCTGCCCCCTCTCTCTCTCTGCCCCCCTCTCTCTCTGCCCCCTCTCTCTCCCTCTGCCTGCCCCCCCTCTCTCTCTCTCTGCCACCCTCTCTCTCTCTCTGCCCCCTCTCTCTGCACCCCCCTCTCTCTCTGCCCCACTCCCTCTCTCTCTCTCTGCCCCACTCCCTCTCTCTCTCTCTACCCCCCTCTCTCTCTCTCTCCCTCCTCCCCCCTCACTGTAGGTGTTAATTGAGAATGGAACAAAGGAGGGACATCAGATCCTGATGGAAGCTCGTGATGTTGTCCTGAAGGTTAGCAGTGCAAATTTAGCTTCACTCTATATCCCACTCTCTTCCTTCACCGGTTTCTGTTTCATTAGCTGCTCTGACCCCCAGGACTGTCCCTGAGCTCGCAGAGGGAAAGTGGATTCTGATTCCATTTACTCTCCGGCGTGTCTTCACCAGGCAACACTCTCTGATCGGGACCCTCCTTAACCCCCCTTTGTCCCGGTTAATATTTTATACCCTCGATTGGGACCCTCCTTAACCCCCTCTGTCCCGGTTAATATTTTATACCCTCGATCAGGACCCTCCTTAACCCCCTCTGTCTCGGTTAATATTTTACACCCTCGATCGGGACCCTCCTTAACCCCCTCTGTCCCGGTTAATATTTTATGCCCTTGATCGGGACCCTCCTTAATCCCCTCTGTCCCGGTTAATATTTTATGCCCTCGATCGGGACCCTCCCTTAACCCCCTCAGTCCCAGTTAGTATTTTATACCCTCGATCGGGACCCTCCTTAACCCCCTGTCTCCCGGTTAATATTGTATACCCTCGATCGGGACTCTCCTTAACCCCCTCTGTCCCGGTTAATATTTTATACCCTCGATTGGGATGCTCCTTAACCCCCTCTGTCCCGGTTAATATTTTATACCCTCGATCGGGACCTTCCTTAACCCCCTCTGTCCCGGTTAATATTGTATACTAAGCTTACCACTCAATCCCTACCCTCGTTCATTCATCTCTACAAAAACATAAGGGATAGGAGCAGGAGTAGACCATTCGGCCCATCGAGCCTGCTCCGCCATTCAATTTGTTCCCGCTTGATCTTGTTCTTCGACTCCATTTCCCAGCCAACTCTTCATACCCCTTAATTCCCCGGGATTATCAAAAATCTGTCTGTCCCGGCCTTCGATATATTCAGTGACGGAGCGTCCACAACCCCCTGGGTTGGAGAATCCCAAAGATTCGCAATCCTCCGAGTGAAGACATCTCTCCTCGTCTCATCCCTAAATGATCGGCCCCTCATCCCGAGATTGTTTGCCCCCCCCACATCCAATCCCGGGTGTTTTAGATTCCCCGGAAGCAGCCGGGGAACGACCTTTCGGCGTCCGCCCTGTAGAACCCCCCTTCAGAACTGCGCAGGTCCCGACGAGGTCACCTCCCGTTCTCCTCGATTCCCGGAGAATCCGAGCCCGGTTTTACTCAGCCTCTCGTCGCAGGACAACCCCCTCCCTAACCCTACTCCCCTCTCATCCCGGGGACCGATTGAGTGAACCTTCCCCCCCCCCGCTCCTCCTCCGAGGTGAGTCTGCCCTTCCTCCGAACGCGAAGACCAAAACGGCACAGCATGCACTCTCCCCGCTCCGGACACGGTCTCACCAAAACCCTGTGACACCCGCGGCCAGCCTTAATCCCGCGCTCTGACCGCCCTCGCAATAAAGGCCAACTGGCCATTTGCCTTCCTCAATGCTATCTTTCTGCGTCCCCCTTGTCCCATCGCACCCCAGCCTCTTCGAAGATCAGCACTCACAAGTCTCTCAACTTTTAAAGAATATTCTGTTTTTTATTCTCTCTCTCTCTCTCTCCTCATTCACAGACTAAAGACAAAGACCCCGGCGCTCGTGTCTATGCTCCAGTGAGTATCTTCCACCCGTTGACATCTTGACGTTTGGTTCTTTAATTTGTTTCATTTTAACCCCGGTGAGAGAAGATGTTCCCACTGATCATCGCCTCTTCTCTCTTCTCTTCTCTCTCTCTCTCTCTCTCTCTCCAGTGCCCCCACGACCTGACCTGCCCCAAGCTGCTGGGGAAGACCCCCTTGCCGTGCAACTTCACGCAAGCCTACCAGCCCCTTCCCTTCACCTGGGTGAGTGTCCGCTCCGCCGCGCGCCGCCTGACTGACCGACCGTTAGGCCCGAAAGCCTGGGCCTAAAGTTGCGCCTCGCTCCAGCACGCGCGCCCGCGCACACGCCCGTCCCGCTGGGCAGGACCGCTCCGAGGGAAGGACGACGGAGGCGATGATTTCACTGGCCGTCGGGCTTCCTTCGGAAGGCGTGCTGCGTGCGGTATGAGTGATTTACGATGTGGTGATGTGGCTGGACTAGTAATCCTCTGGGGGAGGGGAGGAGAGGGGCGGGGACACGGGTTCAAATCCCACCAACGGCAGCCGGTAAAATTTAAATTCAATAACTCATAAAATCTGGCGTTATGAAGCCAGTTTCAGTCACATGGACCGGAACAACCGCCATCGATTGTTGTTAAAAAAAAACCTATCTGGTTCACTCATGTTCCCCTTTAAGGAAGGACCTGCTGTCCTTACCCCGGTCCGGCCTACACGTGACTGCAGACATACCCCCCCCCCCCCACCCTGTCAACAGCGATGTGCTCAACTCTTAACTTGCCCCCCACCGCCCCCGAGCAAGCCACTTGATTTCAAGGGGGGTAATTGGGGACGGGCACAACAAAGGCAGGGGCGTCGCCAGTGACGCCCACCTCCCGTGAAAGAATGAAAAGACGGTCAGCTTTGCCCCGGCGCCCGCTCCAGTGACTTGAGCCCCCTCTCCCCACCCCCCCCCCACCCCCACCCCCCACCAAAATGTTGCTGGACCCGCACTCCTGGTCGCCGCAGTGCCGGAGATATGCCATCTTTCGGATTCGATGTCAGACTGAGGGGGGGAGGGGCGCCCATTTGGCCTCTCAGGTGGGTGGAAAAATGACACCCCCGCTCCCCCCCCACCAACCCCTCTCCCCGCCAGCCCCATCACCGTGTCCTGGCGGGCAATATTTACCCTTCACCTGACATCACCCTCCTTTAAAAAAAACGCAGTGACGATTGGGGCCGCTCACCTGGCTGCTGCTTGTGGGATCTTCCTGTGCACACGCCGGCTCCCCAGGTGCCGCGGGCGGGGCGATGCTGCTTTTATTAAGGACTCGGTGGGCCGTGAGGGGCCTCCGACATTCCTTCGCCCAGGAGGGGTGGGGAGAAGGGGAACAGACAGAGCGGACAGGATAAAATTGTCTCTCTAGAACCGGGGGACGTAGATTCAAGATAAGTGGCAGAAGGTGTAGGGGGGGACATGAGGGAGAACTTTTTTGACGCAGAGGGTAGTGGGTGTCTGGAATTCGCTGCCTGAGTTGGTGGTAGAGGCAGAAACTCTAAAAAAAAAGTACCTGGATCTGCACCTTAAAGTGCTGTAAGCTGCAGGGCTATGGGCCGGGTGCAGGGAGGCGGGATTGGAAAGGGCACCCGGGTGTCCTGGGGCTGGCGTGGACAAGATGGGCCGAATGGCCTCCTTCTGTGCTGTAACCTTTCTCTGGTTCTAAGGAAGCAGAAGGATATGTGTGCGCGGTGGGCTGGGGGGTGGGGTGTGGGAAGGGGAGGGGGTGGCGAGAGAGAAGGTGGGGGCGGAACCTCTGCGGGGCGTATGGGCCAGCAGAGGCCTGCCGGGCTGAATGGCCTGTGACACCCCCCCCGGGTTGTTAAAACTCAACGCCCCTTCTCTTCCCTGTGACCTGCGGTTGGCAGGCGCGCTTGCGAGGAGCCGGTGGATCTGGGGCGAAGCCAGGGATTTCGTTCACCGGGCTCCCCTTTGGCCTGGGTCAGTTGCGGGCGAGCCGACCAATCGCTTTAGGCAGCGGCTCCGTTTTACGGTGTGGCTGCCGGGCCGATTTTTAAAGTATTCTTTCACGGGCACGTGGGCTGTCGCTGGGCCGGGGCCCAGCATTTGTGGCCCATCCCCTCGTTGCCCCTTAAAAAGGTGGCGGTGGGTGAGCCGCCTTCCTGAGCCGCTGCAGTCCCCTGTGGTGTAGGTACACCCGCCGCGCTGTTAGGGAGGGAGTTCCCCCAGGATTTTCGACCCGGCGACAGTGAAGGGACGGCCGATATATTCCCAAGTCGGGACGGCGAGTGCGGCTCGGAGGGGAACTTCCAGGTGGGGGTGTTCACCCCGTGCGTCTGCTGCCCTCGTCCTTCTAGACGGTAGCGGTGGTGAGTTTGGAAGGTGCTGTCGAAGGAGCCTCAGTGAGTTGCTGCAGTGCATCTTGTAGATGGTACACACACTGCTGCTACTGTGCGTCGGTGGTGGAGGGAGTGAATGTTTGTGGATGGGGTGCCGATCGAGCGGGGGCTGCTTTTTCCTGGACGGTGTCGAGCTTCTCGAGTGTTGTGGGAGCCGCACTCATCCAGGCAAGTGGGGGGGGGAGTGTCCCATCGCACTCCTGACTTGTGCCTTGTCGATGGTGGACAGGCTTTGGCGGGGGGGTGGAGGGGGAGTCAGGAGCCTCTGACCTGGACTTTGTCCTGGACGGTGTCGAGTTCCTCGAGACCCAGGCAATGACGGGGCCCCTCTTGCGGGTGTTTCCTTTCGTGTTTACGGGTGACGTCCTCGTGCGTTTTAAATTTTCCTCTTCTTCTCCCCCCCCCCCGCCCACCACCACCACCACCACCACCGGCCCTTTGAAGAACGCCAGCGTCAAATCGGAGAAATTCTCCTACGTCGTCCTGCGCCGGGGTCCCCGGGAGGAGGAGGAGGAGGAGGAGTCCGAGCGCTGGCCCAGGATCGTCCAGCCCATCCTGTGCCGGCCGCGGCACGTCCACGTCCACCTCTGCTGCGCCGACGGCGCCCTGCGGCACGCGGTCCTCAGCCCCCGCAAGAGCGGCAGGTAACCGAGGGCCTCTCGCATTTTCGGTGGTGGGGATTGGTAATGTGCGGTAGATTTGTGGAGGGGGAGGGTGTAGGGAGGGTGAGTGAGGGGCCGGGGAGGGGAGGGGAGGGGGAGGGCGATCAGAGGCCGCAAGTCGCGTTCCCCAGGAGATTCGAGCGGGCGGCACCGAGGGCAGCGCCACGCCTGCCGCCGGTGGGGCCGGCTCCCGGCTGAGGGGCCCGGTCGCCACCTCCGGCCGGGCTGCGAGAGAAAGCCCCTCTCCCCCCTCCCTCCCTCCCCCTCCTCCTCTCCGTGGGCTCAGCCTTTGGTGAGTTCTCCCCCGCCCCCCCCACCCGGAGCCACAGGGTTCCCCACTTATCCCTCAAACGACAGCAGGAAAACGGGACGGCCCCATAATCGCCGCATCGCCCTCTGTGGGATCTTGCTGTGCGCGTTTCGTCGACCGTCGTGGGGGGGGGAACAAAATCCCCATCTGGTTCACTCGTGTCTCCCCCCCCTTTTAGGGAAGTGGGAAATCTGCCGTCCTTACCCCCTGGTCTGGCCTACACGTGACTCCAGACCCCTGCCCTCCTCCTCCTTCTCCTCCTCCTCCACTGCGATGTGGTTGACTCTTAACTTGCCCCCTCTCCACACCACCCCCCCACTTCCCGACCCCCACCCCCACCCTCTGAAATGTCTGAGCGATCCGCACTCCGCTGCAGGAAGTTGGACCCTCAAGGAGGGCAGCCCACCCCCCCCACCTCCCCCCCCCGCCACTTTCCCGAGGGGCAATTAGTGACGGGGCGATAAACGAGCGCTGGCCCGGCCCACGTCCGCACGGATGAATTTAACGTACAAAAGAGCCGTTATCTCGTCGACCGCCTTTCGGGATCTTGCTGTGCGTGAGTCAGGCCGCCGCGTTTCCTCCGCTGACGGCAGCGCTGACTCGGCTGCTCTTCCTTTTCCCCCCTCCTCGACAGAGACCTGTACCGACAGGCCCGCTGCAGCGACTGGGGAGACCGCCTGCCCGCCGACGGCATCGCCGGGAGAGGAGAGCCGAGCGCGCCGGGAGAGGAGAGCACAGCGCGATGGCCAGGGGACTCCCCGGAAGAACGGTGATCGGACGTGCCCCCCCCCACCCCCCCCCCCACCGCTGCCGGTCACGCGATCCGAGGGAGGAGCTTTGGCGTCATCACAAGCTGCCGGTGGTGGTTGGGGGGTTGGGGGGGGGGGGGTGGTGGGGAGTGATGTTGAAGACCTGTCGGCGATGGCCCCCCCCCCTGCTCCTGGCCTCCGAGCGAGACGTTAAGACGGAGAGGGATTGACGGCGACGGAGAAAGTTGAAGGATAAGGGGGGGCCGGCCGAGGATATGGAAATGGTTGTCGGGGGGTGGGGGGGGGGGTCGTCGGAATTAGAGACGTCGATGTACAGGGTCTGCCCCCTGCATCCCCACCAACCGCGCCCCCCACTCCACCCCCCCCCCCCCCCCCCCCCCCCCCACCGACACCTCTCGGTGCAGGAGTCGAAGGAGCCTGGGTGAGTTGCTGCAGTGCATCTTGTAGATGGTATACACACTGCTGCCACTGTGCGTCGGTGGTGGGGGGGAGCGAATGTTGGTGGACGGTGGGGGTGGGGTAGGGGAGAGGGAGGGTAGTTGTGTTGGGGGGGTGGGGGTGGTGCCCATCATTCGCAGCTCAGGGACCCTCACCCGGCGGCTCCCTCGCCGTCTCTCCCGAGTTCCATAGGTTCAGATCCCGCTCCCGGGGCTCAAGCCGCTGGCCCCCCCCCCCAACCTCCCCAACGCCCCCTCCCGCCCACCACAAGAACAAAACAGACTAGGCCTCGGCGCGGCATGGCCAAGGTGGGGACCGAGCCGGACGCTCCATCCCCGAAATAAACAGAACAATGAATAAATCAATAGGTGATGGCCGCCGGGCTCTCTTTTTTTCAAACGTTGCCGAATGTTTCTGTCCTTTTTTTTTGCGGGGGGGTGGGGCGGGGGAGCAGGGGGCGTGGGGTGAGATATTGTTGCCTGGGTTCAACGGCGGTCTACTCCCGACGAGCGAGCGGGCAGACGGACGGGGGTCCGGCAGCACTGGTCGTTTCCGGCGCGCGCAGCCCCCTCCTCGAGGACCGATGGCATTAACACGGGCGCAAAAAGGTAAAAGGGACGAGAGAGAAAAAGCTGGGGGACTGGGCAGGGGGGTGGGGGGGGTTGAGGGGAGGTAACAGAAGAAAAATTAAAACCCCCCCCAGGATCCCAAAACGATGAAACAAGAAGACAAAATGGAGTCGGGGTTTGCAGGGGGTGGTGGTGGGGCGGCGTGGGTAAATCGTGCAGGCTTCCCTTGTGCAGGAGCAGACAAGGAGCGAATGGTGGGGTAGCGTGGGTAAATCATGCAAGTTTCCCTTGTGCAGTAGCAGACAATGGGCGGGTAGTGGGGCGGCGTGGGTAAATTGTGCAAGTTTCCCTTGTGCAGTAGCAGACAATGGGTGGGTGGTGGGGTGGCGTGGGTAAATCATGCAGGTTTCTCTTGTGCAGGAGCGGACAAGGAGCGAATGGTGGGGTAGCATGGGTAAATCGTGCAGGTTTCCCTTGTGTAGTAGCAGACAATAGGTGGGTGGTGAGGTGGCGTGGGTAAATCGTGTAAGTTTCCCTTGTGCCGGAGCAGACAAGGGGGCGGGTGGTGGGGGTGGCATGGGTAAATCATGCAGGTTTCCCTTTTGCTAGAACGGTCAAGGTGGCGGTGGGGTGGGGAGTTGGAGGAGGATGAAATCTCTCTAAACCTGAAGTAATTTTGTTTATTTACACACCCCACGCAAGAGCAGTAGGTTAAGTGAGGGCTCCTCACGTTTTCGGTGAGGGGGGGGGGAGGGTGGGTGACGCGTGATTGGTAAGCTGCGACGGAAGGGAGTAAGGAGGGTGAGTGAGGGGTGGGCCAGGGAGGGTGTGGGTGAGCGGAGGCCGCAGTTGCGCGTTCCTGGAGATTCGAGCAGGTGGCACCGAGGGCAGCGCTGCACCAGCCGGTGGGGACAATCAGCCAAGGGGCCCGGTCGCCTTCCCTGGCTGGGCTGCGAGAGGAAGCACCTCCCCCCCGCCCCTCCTCTCCGGGGGCTCAACCTTTGGTGAGATCTCCCACCCCCCACACGGAGCCCCAGGGTTCACTGTGTATCCCTCAAACAACATCAAGACAACGGGACGGCCTCGTCACATTGCCCACTTTGGGATCTTGCTGTGCGCGTTTCCCTGCGTCTCAGCAGTGACTGCACTCGAAGCAAAAGAAAAGAACTTCATCGTTGGGCACAAAATGCTTTGCGGGGGATGGTGGGGTGCAGGGGGCGAGCAGGGGGATGGGGAGCAGGGAGCGTCATCCGAAGGATGGCCTAGGAATGTAAATGTCTTTCTTTTCTCCTGTGAGCCTCAGTCTCAGCTCCCTTTCTCTCTCTGTGTCTCTCTCTCTCTCCCCCCCTTTCGCTCACTCCCTCTTTGCTGTGTCTCGATGGGTGGGCTATCCCCTCTTCCCCCCACACCTCTCGAGTCGCCAGGTTGTGGGTCCGGATCCCACACCCCCCCACCCCCCACCAAGGACCCGCAGACAAAGAAAGAAACCCCGGCTGCCCGCTCCGGTGCGGTGCCGAGGGAGCCCCGCACTGCCAGAGGAACCGACTTTCGCATGAGACGTCAAACCGAAGGCCCCCATCACCCATCACCGCCATCTGCCCTCCTCTCGGTCACAGTCGCGAAGAGAAGCGAAGGGTGGGGCGGGAGTGGGCGGGCTGGGGGTGGAGTTATCCCTGTTGTCCCGGCCAATATTTATACTGCAGTCGCCATCGCTTCAAAGAGGTGCTGGTGTTGACGAGTAATCCAGAGATTAACGTGGATAAGGGGCGGGTGGTGGGGTGGCGTGGGTAAACCGTGCAGGTTTCCATTGTGCAGGAGCGGGGCAGATCTGTTTGTCAACCTGAAGTGATTTTATTTAGTTTATTTATACAGTCTGTGTATAATATATTCACATATACGGCAATCACACAATGTTAATACTTTTTATTAGTAATTAATAATATATAGCGAAGATGCGAAGAGACAGGCCTCTTGTGTTGGCAATGATAGCTCCCCAGACCCTTTTAACCATGTGTGGTTCTCTCGCCCCTTTTCTTTCTCCCTCCTCTCCCTCCCTTTCTCCCCCCTCTCCCTTTCCCTTTCCCTCCCCCCCCTCTCTCTTCCCCACCCTCTCTCTCCCCCTCCCCTTCCCTCTCTCCCGCCCTCCCTCCCTCCCTCCCTTTCTCAGCTCGGGTGGTCTTGTCGTTGTTGGGGAGAGGGCAAGGGCAGCTGGAGGGTCCAGAATTGGTGCTCCCGTTGGTACTCGCTGGGGGGGAGGGGGGAGGCGGCCTGCTTGCCCGGCCAGGAGGGGTTTCTCCCCCCCCCCCCACCCAGCCCGTGGAACCGTGAGTTACCGACCCCACACGCCCTGTGGTCAAGTGGACCACAGCGCAGGGAGGAAGGGGTCCTGATTGCCGCCGTCTCGCCGTTCCCACCGGGAGGTCCTGCCGGCTGTGGGGCGGGGTTTGTGCTTTCGTGGCGGGGGGTGGGGGGGGGGGGGAGGAGGTGTGGTCTCACCACTCCTCTACACCCCCCCCCCCCCCCCCACTCTTTACGGGTTGCTTCACATCCGGAAGAATTGGACGCCTTCCTTCAGCTCCGCCGTCACTCCTCGGGGGGGGGTGGGGGGGGGGTCACATCCGCGTCATGAGCTTGACAACAAAATGGCCGCCAGCACGACACGGCTTATTTGTGCTTGCTACAAGCCGCCGAACTTTGTATGCAGCAGATGTGTGTCTCCCCCCTGCAGGCAATGTCCGGGCATTGCGCCCCTTTTATTTTTTGGGTGGGGGGAGGGGATTAAACGGAAAGGGGTATGTCCCGGCGTGCACCCCCCCCACCCCCCCCAATCGGGGGGCCGGCCTGCCGACCGATCTCCTCTTGCGTGGTACGAATTGCTGCGATCCTTCTGAAATTCGGCATTCTTGCATCTGTCCCGAGGGGCGCAAGACGAAAGGCTCGGATGGGATGCGTGTTTTTATTGTAGTTTTCCAGCCGCCCTCGAGCTCCGTGTGACTCGAGTGACTATTTTTATCTCAGAGACAGAGGGAGGGAGAGAGAGAGAGAGGGAGAGAGAGACAGAGGGAGAGAGAGGGAGGGAGGGAGACGGGAGGGAGACGGGTGGGTGGGGGGGAGGGAGAGAGGGGAAGAGAGAGAGACAGAGGGAGAGAGAGAGACACGGAGAGACAGGGAGAGAGAGACAGAGGGAGAGGGAGAGAGACAGGGAGGGAGAGAGAGAGACAGAGGGAGAGAGAGAGAGACACGGAGAGACAGAGGGAGAGGGAAAGAGACAGAGGGAGGGAGAGAGACGGAGAGGCAGAGAGAGAGGGAGACAGAGAGAGACAGAGGGAGAGACAGAGAGAGAGACAGAGGGAGAGAGGGAGAGACAGAGGGAGAGAGGGAGAGACAGAGGGAGAGAGGGAGAGACAGAGGGAGAGACACACAGAGAGAGAGACACAGAGAGAGAGAGACACGGGGAGAGACACAGGGAGAGTTTTTGAAGGGCGGGGAGAACGGAGGATGGAGATATTGTCCTGTCCTGTGGGCCACTCTCGTGCAGCGCGGACAAGAAACCGGCGGGAGGAGGTGGGGGGCGGGGGGGTGGGGGGGGCTCCCATCGGGGTGAGCGGTAGAGGCCAAAGGCAAGTGTGCATCGCAGACGTGTTAACCCCGCAGCCCAGCGCCGAAAGTTAGTTTTCTCTTTTTCTTAATGATTTAACGGTGACTTGTTTTTTTCCCCTTTCTCACACGTTCTCCCTGACGCTAAGACTTCCCTCACCCAACCCAACTAACCCCGCCGACTATACCCTGCAAGCGAATGCGACCCCCCCTCCCCTCCCCTCCCTCCCACCCCGACACACACACACAAGCACACAAAACCCCCCCTCCCACCACCACCATCACCCCCCCTCCCTCCCACCCTCCGAGTCTTGAACCCCCCCTAACCCCCCCGAAGGCCTCTCCTCCCTCCTGGCAGACGAACGACGTGCGCCGGCGCGTTACTCCCCTCGGGCGCCCTCGTCTGCCTCCCCCTCCCCCTCCTCCTCCTCCTCCCCCTCGTCTTTTAGCAGGAGACCTCCATGGTCTGGGAGGGGCTGGAAGCCAGCTGCCCGGCGTCGCTGCCCTGCGACAGGGTGCGGGAGCGGGAGCGTGACCCGTCGACCGAGGCACCGGAGAGCGAGGTGGTGCGGGAGCGTGAAAGCCTGGTCATCCCGGCTGAAGGCACTGTGATTGGGGTGGGGTGGAGGGAGGGGGTGTGGAGGGAAGGAAGGAGAGAGAGAGAAACACACGTTAGAGGTTCCGGAAACACGGACCGCATCTCACTCACGCGCAGCGCGACCCAGTTGTCGTTTCCGCCCCCCCCCCCCACCCATTTCCGGCCAGCGCTCCCTCCCGCCCCCCCACATGGAGTGCTGATGACGGTTTACGAGGGCAGTGGGATGCGCGCCAGAGTTCATGGGGTTGAGGGTAGTCAGTTAGCCGCATGTCATTGGGACCGTGTAGAGGGAGCTTTACTCTGTATCTAACCCCGTGCTGTACCTGTCCTGGGAGTGTTTGATGGGGACAGTGTAGAGGGAGATTTACTCTGTATCTAACCCCGTGCTGTACCTGTCCTGGGAGTGTTTGATGGGGACAGTGTAGAGAGAGATTTACTCTGTATCTAACACTGTGCTGTACCTGTCCTGGGAGTGTTTGATGGGGACAGTGTAGAGAGAGATTTACTCTGTATCTAACCCTGTGCTGTACCTGTCCTGGGAGTGTTTGATGGGGACAGTGTAGAGAGAGATTTACTCTGTATCTAACCCTGTGCTGTTCCTGTCCTGGGAGTGTTTGATGGGACAGTGTAGAGGGAGCTTTAATCTGTATCTAACCCCGTGCTGTACCTGTCCTGGGAGTGTTTGATGGGGATGGTGTAGAGGGAGCTTTACTCTGTATCTAACCCTGTGCTGTACCTGTCCTGGGAGTGTTTGATGGGGACGGTATAGAGGGAGCTTTACTCTGTATCTAACCCCATGCTGTACCTGTCCTGGGAGTGTTTGACGGGGACAGTGTCGAGGGAGCTTTACTCTGTATCTAACCCCGAGCTGTACCTGTCCTGGGACTGTTGGTTAGGGACGGTGCGGAGCGACCTTCGCTCTTATACTCTGGGGTTAACAGGGTGAGCTGCACATGCCGTTGCCTGCTTCAGTCCACAGCCGGCGTGTGTGACGGGACCATGCCTGACCGCCACTTGCCAGCAGCTTCTCAATGGGTGACGGCGCGGACCAAGTGTAAGGTGGCTGGGGAAGTCAGGCCCAAGCGTTCCTGCGCGCACATGCATGCGCTAGAGCCCTCTCGTGTAGTTTGGCAGGCCATGCACATGCAGCAGCGTTCAGTGTTAGTACCTGCGCCCACACTGAAACGCCTATCCACGACATGAGGTACTGCCCAACATCAGAGAAAGGCAGCAAGAGAGAGAGAGAGACAAACAGAGCTGGTTAGAACAGACATGCGCATCTCCACCTGTCTGACATACTGACCTCTGCATGTGTACACTACCACTTTAACACATCTATGTGTTGACACCCCTACATGTACACCCCTGCACACATACAGCTTCAACTATACAACTCAACACCCTCCACATGTACACCCCTGCACATTTAAAATGACACACCTCTGCATGCGGAGCCCTGCACATATACAGCTGCACATGTACAGCTCCACACGTAAACCCCTGCACATATACAACTCCACACATAGACCCCTGCACATACACAGCTCCATATATTCAATTCCACACCCTCCACATGTACACCCTTGCACATATACAACTACACAACTCTGCATGTGGACCCCTGCACATATACAGCTGTAAATATACAACTCCACACATAGTCCCCCTACACATATGCACCTACACACCTCTGCATGTGGACCCCTGCACATATACCACTGCTCATATACAACTACACACATACACAGCTCCACATTTACAACTCCACACCTCTGCATGTGGATCCCTGCACATATCCAGTTCCACGTATACAACTCCACACGTAGACCCCTACAAATATACAGCTCCATATATACAACTCCACATGTAGACCCCTGCACATCTACAGCTCCACATGTATGCACCTGCATATATACAACTCCACATCTTTACATGTAGACCCCTGCACATATACAGCTCCACATATATGATGCCACGTGAATACCACTGCACATATACAGGTCCACATGTACACCTCTACACATACACAACTGCACATCTCTGTACCACAGCTCCACACTTACACCTCTGCAGCTACAGAATACAGTTCCAGACCTCTGCTCATACATCTCGGCACATATACAGCTTCACCCCTCCACACACATGCCTCTGCACAGGTACACCTCTGAAAATGCCGCTGTACACCTCCACACATGCGTCTCCACACATGCGTCTCCACACACGCGTCTCCACACGTCAACAGCTCCATACATACAGCCCCGCACCGCCCCACGTACGCCTCTGCAGGTGTACAGCTCCACAGGGTACGCCTCTGCAGGTGTACAGCTCCACAGGGTACGCCTCTGCAGGTGTACACCGCCACAGGGTACGCCTCTGCAGGTGTACAGCTCCACAGGGTACGCCTCTGCAGGTGTACAGCTCCACAGGGTACGCCTCTGCAGGTGTACAGCTCCACAGGGTACGCCTCTGCACGAGCTGAGCTGAGCAAACACCTCCTTTTATCCCCTCCTCCCTCGCCCCTGCAGAACAAGCTCTCGGACCCCCCACCCCCGCAAGCCTCGGCTCGCTGACCGCATTGCCAGCCACGGGGGGTGGGGGGAGGGGGAGCAACGTGGTCCAAACTCCATTTCCAATAGCAGTCACCCCAATGGTGATGGGGAGCATGAGCACCGATCCCTCCCCCGACCCCACTCCGCTGTCGCTAAATGGCCAGACCGCCTGTCTGACGCCCAGCGCTGGAGGGACGGCAGGAATCGCCTCCCAGTGAATTGGCGGGGTGGCCCGAAGCCACCGTTCTCGGTCCCCGCCCTGAACTCCGCTCCCTGGACACCCACTCCGTCCCTTCTCTCTCTCCCTGGCAGCGGTCTCCCGAGATCAAAGGCAGCCTGTTCACCACCTCGCCCTTACGCGTGACCCCCGACACGGGTTTCCGACCTCGTCTCCCGCCCCCAACCACCGTCTCGGCTGTTCCGCCGCAGAAACCCTCGCCCGTGCCTTCGTCACCTCCCAGGGACTCGACTACCCCAACGCACGCCCGGCTGCTATTCCCGCGTTCCCGCCCTCCGTGAACTTCAGCCCGTCTGAAACTCCCCTCCCCACACCCCCACCACCCCCCCCCACCAAGCCCGCGGGTCCGAACTCGTACCGAGTCCCGTTCTCTCCTGCCTTTCCCCCCCCACCGCCAAGTCCGGTCAAGCGATGCCCAGACTTTGAAATTCTCACCCTTGTTTTCCAATCCCTCTGTGGCCCGGCCTCCTCTTCCCCCCACCCCCAAACCTCTTCCCCCCACCCCCAAACCCTTCCCTCCACCTCCAAACCCCTTCCCCCCCCCAACCCCCCCCCGCCCCTCCCCCCACCCCCCTCCCTTCCCCTTCCATAAGCCGCCCCTTACCGCCAACCTCTGCCAGTGGGCTGTGGGTCAGCTGACCCTCGTACACACCCAGCACCCCACCACCCCCCCGCCTCCCTGCCCCCCCCCCACCCCACCTCACGCCACTCAGCGTCACATACACTTCGTTTCACCCTCGCTCTGGCGAGGCCCACCCCGCCTAGGAGAGGCGCTACACCAATGCAAGGTGGCCGCTCTTCGATCAACCTCAGCACCAACCCCCCACCCCACCACCACTCGCCCCCTCCAAACGCCCCCTCAAACCACCCCCCCGCCATCACCAACCAACCCCACTCCGACCAACCCTACAGGATACTGAAGACCCATTGTAGACCCTGACCCACCCACCCCCCCCCGCCCCACCCCCCACCCCATCCGCCGACTGGGACCAGCTCACGTCAACACCGGGCGAGTGAACTGAATCTGGGATCTTCCTGTGCAGCGTACGGGCCTCAGTCCTGCCTGCTTTTTTTTTCTGGAAGACAAATCCCACAGCAGGAATAGCGTGGAGCGCGTTTGCACTGTAAAAAAGGGGCAGACCACATACATCCCATACTTACTGTATCCCATCCCTTGCACAAAGTATTTGAAGGCTTCAGTAAGTTTCCCTGGCTGTTGGGAGAGAGGGAGAGAGAGAGAGAGAGAGAGAGAGAATGAGGAGGGAGGCATGAGAATCTGAGAATTCCAAGGTGGACGCAACGCCAATTTCCTTTCGACCCAACCCTCTTGCCTCCGGGTAGGGGGAGGAGCCGATCTGCCCAGGCTTCGGGGCAGTACCGCTCCCCGGCCACAGGGAGGGGCTGCGGTACCCCGCTTCCGTCAGAAGGGGGTGCTGCTGAGGGGGGGGGGGGGGGGGGGGGTGGGTGGGGGAGAGACAGGGCAGGAAGAGGCCATCACTCCGCCCTGTCCCGCCCTTCTCCAGGTTTGGTGGGGTGGGGGGGGGGGGGGGGGGGGGGTCTTGACCCCGAGGCCTAGGGTGGGGTGGGGTCCAAAGGTCAGGGCCTTGACCCGCTGCCCCGCCCTTCCCACCTCCCCCCTCCCCACAAAGAAAGAAGTGATGTTCCCCCCCCCCCCAACTCCCACCCACCCCCACCCCGAGGTCTCAGAGGGAGAAAGGTCAGCACCTCGGCCGCTGAGTCGCCCGACTCCCAATCGGAGAGAGAGACCTCCGTCCACCTTTGACCCCGGATCCCAGAGGTCGAAAGGTCAGGAGCGATCGCACCGTCTCGTCACATTCCCTCATCAGAGTGACCTTCATTTCCCCGCCCCCTACCGCACCACCTCCCCCCGCCCCCCCCCCCCACCACCCACACCCCGTCTCCACCATCACCACGCCCTCGCCCCCTCGCCCACATCCCAATGGGGATTCTCTCGGCCGATTCCCGGGATGAAGGTGGGGGGTTTGTCTCATGTCCCAAGGTTGGTGCCGGTACCCTGCACCATGAGATGCCCCATCCCCATGGCGGGGGGGGGGGGGGGGGGGGGGGGTTTGACATGGATGCTGAGAGGGTGCCCCCCCTCGGGGGGCCCCTAGGACGAGGGAGGGGGCCAGTTTCATAAGGTGGGGCACGTTCAGGCGATGGTGTCTCTGGTTGGGGGGGGGGGCGGTGGTGGAGATTCTCTACCACAGCGTCCTCATGAGGGAGTTAGACAGATCGACCGACGACCAGGAGCATGGGGGAGGAAAGGAGGGGAGGGACAGGCAGAAAAGTGAGAGTCACACAATCCGATCGATCCGGTTATGAGAGGGGAGGGAAAGCAGCCTCGAGGGGCCAGATGCCCCCCTCCTACCACGATTTGACCCAAGACCACCGCCCCCCCCCCCCCCCCCAGATGGACACGGCACGTGTAGCCCAGCCGACCCACGCCGACGGTACCGTCTTCGGACCTCTTGGGGGGAGGGAGGGGGGTGCACCTGAGGGAAATGGTCAGCCCCTGTCCAATTGCACACGAGACGTGATGATCGATTGCCAAACCCCACGCAGAAAAGACTATCCCCCGACCCCAACCCCCCCCCCCCCCCCTCGCGGGGGGGATCAGGACCCGGGGGTTACCCCGGGAGCCAAGAGGCACCCAAGCTAAGAGAGCCGTTCCTCCCGAATGGCCTCCCCTCCTCTGTGCGAACGACGAGGAAGAAATTGACCACCCCCCGAAATGGCCCCCACATGGAGCAACGTTCCTCCGGTTCCAATGACGAGTTGGAATCCGCCAATGGGAACCCAGATATTGGCCCCAAACAGTCAGAAACCAGAAAAAGGGAAAAGCCCACACTCCCCCCCCAACCCCAGTTCCCGTTCCACCCCCCCAACACTCCCCCTCCAACTCCCCCCTGTTCAAACCCCCACATTCCCTTCCACCCTTCACACACTCCCTCTCCACCCTCTTCACACCCCCACACTGGATCCCAATGACCCACACTCCCTTCCAACTTCCCTCCCACAAACCCCAACACTCCCCCCTCCAACCTCCCCCCCCCCCACCCCTTAAATCCCACATGGACCCTCTCCCCTTCCCCAACACTCCCCCCTCCAACCTCCCATGGACCCAAACCCTTCCACACTCTCCCTGTCCACCCCCCAATGGACTCCCCCCTCCATTCCTCCCACCCTCTTCAATCCCATGGACCCAAACCCTTCCCGTCCACTCCCACTGTACGCAATCCCTGGATCCAAACCCCTTCCCATTCACTCCCACTGTACACCCCCCACACCCTTCCCTCTCCCCCCCCCACACACTCCCCTGTCCACCCCCCACCACTCTCCCTCCCACCACCCCGCTGTGGCCCAAACAGTCCCCCTCCAACCCCGGCAGTGGTGGACCCACCCTCTTGAAGGGTGTCAGACGGTCCCTTGTGGAAGCCAGGGAGCTGGAGCCCCTCGCATTAAAAGCAGCCCTTACCTTGAGAAAGGAGGTCTGGGTCGGATCGAGCTTGGCATTGCATTCCACCTACCCACACACCCCCTCCCCCCTCAACCCCCCCAAACCCCCGTCTACCCCCCTCAAGCATCCTACACCCCTCCACCCGCTCAACCCTCCACACCCCCTCATGTGCCCCCACCCCCCTCAAACCCCCCACACCCCCTCCTACCCCCCTCAAGTGCCCCCATGCCCACTCACCCCCTCACACACAACCCCCCCCACACACCCCCCTAACCCCCCCAAACCGCCACACCCCCCCACCTCCCTCAAGTGCCCCCACACCCCCTCCTACCCCCTTCAAGCGCCCCCCCACCCCCTCAACCCCCCCAACACCCTACTCCCCTCAAGCGCCCGCACACCCCCTCATACCCCCTCAAGCACCTACATGCCCCCTCCTAACCCCCTCAAGCACCTCCACACCCCTTCCTACACCCTTCAACCCGCTACACTGCCTCTTACCCCACTCAAGCACCCCCACACCCCTTCCTACCCCTTTCCATCCCAGACCTTCACACAACCCCTCACCAGTTGTACCAAACCAGCACAGAGGTTCAAGAAGGCAGCTCACCACCATCACCACAACCACCAAGACCACCACAACCACAACACAACCGCCACCACCACCACCACAACCACCACCACCACAACCACCACCACCACAACCAACACAACCACAACCAACACAACCACAACCACCACCACCACAACCAAGACCATCACAACCACAACACAACCACCACAACCACGACCACCACCACAACCATGACCACCACAACCACGACCACCACAACCACGACCACCACCACAACCACGACCACCACAACCACGACCACCACAACCACGACCACCACAACCACGACCACCACAACCACGACCACCACGACCACCACAACCACGACCACCACAACCACGACCACCACAACCACGACCACCACAACCACCACAACCACGACCACCACAACCACGACCACCACAACCACGACCACCACAACCACGACCACCACAACCACGACCACCACAACCACGACCACCACAACCACCACAACCACCACAACCACGACCACCACAACCACGACCACCACAACCACCACAACCACAACCACCACAGCCACCATCACCACAGCCACCAGCACAGCCACCAGCACAACCACCAGCACCACAACCACCATCACCACCACAACCACAACCACCCCCAACTCCTCGAGGAGGCAATTAAATGGTGGGGGCCAGGGCGGGGAGGGGGCAACAGATGCCAGGGCCTCACCAGCAGCACCCACGTCCCCACGAAAGAATAAGGGGGGAAGAGAGAAACATAAAACCACATGAAGCCTCTGACTCGTTTAGGACCCCGACTCCGGGGCCCATTGGAGATTCAGGTGGGGGGGGGGCGAGAGAATAATAACAACCCCCAACCCTGCATCCCCCGCCCCCCCACCCCCAACGTTTTGACGGAGGGAGGTTGTGAAACAGTCGGAAGGTGCGCAGGGAGACGCACAGGCGAACTCGACGGAGAGACACGGGCGGACAGGCAAGGCCGGCGGGCACGGGCGCGCTGGGGGCAGGGAGAAAGATTTACAAAGCTGAGCGCCTCTGTCCTTACTTCAGAGTTCCCGCCCCAGCTCGGTCGATCTCCAGGTCCCGTCGGCTGTGGGGAGAGAAACGATGGGTTAACAACGCATGTTCTGTGCAGATGAAGCACCGGGATTTTATCTCCTGCGGGATGGAGTTGGAAAGCAGGGAAGTTATTTATTGCCCCACCACCGCCAACCGCACCCCCCCCCCCCAATTTCCCCCCTTGAGAAGGTGGCGATGGGTGAGCCACCTTCTCGAGCCGCTGCGGTCCCCTGTGGTGTAGGTACACCCACTGTGCTGTTAGGAAGGGAGTTCCCAGGATTTTGACCCGGCGACAGTGAAGGAACGGCTGATATATTCCCAAGTCGGGATGGCGAGCGGCTCGGAGGGGAACTTCCGGGTGGTGGTGTTCCCCGTGCGTCTGCTGCCCTCGTCCTTCTAGATGGTAGAGGTCGTGGGTTTGGAAGGTGCTGTCGAAGGAGCCTCGGTGAGTTGCTGCGGTGCATCTTGTAGATGGTACACACACTGCTGCTACTGTGCGTCGGTGGTGGAGGGAGTGAATGTTTGTGGATGGGGTGCCAATCGAGCGGGGGCTGATTTGTCCCGGACGGTGTCGAGCTTCTTGAGTGTCGTGGGAGCCGCCCTCACCCGGGCGAGTCGAATCTTGAGGGATAAAAATGGCACGGCCCATCTCGTTCGACACCCCCCTCTCCCCGCACCCCCCCCCCCCCACCCCCCACCACCCCCCACCCCCATCATCCCATAAGCCAAGTGGTTGGCTGATAAGCCTCTCATCAATTCATCTACAGCCAACTCCAGGCAAGAGGCCAGGATTGCAAAGGTGTGTGTAATGGCGGCCTGGTGGTGATGTCACTGGACTAGTAATCCAGTAGGCCCCAGGCTAACCCTCTGGAGGGGACACGGGTTCAAATCCACCCCCCACGGCAGCCGGCGGGACTTATATCTTTGGGATTGACAGCTACTTAACAATGGTGACCCTAATTAACTATATCATCGATTATACTTTATTAAAAAAAAACCCATCTGGTTCACTCGTGTCCCCTTTTGGGGGGAAGGGGGAAATCTGCTGTCCTTTACCCCGGTGCGGCCTACACGTAACTCCAGACCACCCACCCCCTCTCTCCCCACCCCCCCCCCCCCCGACACACACACACATACACAGCGATGTGGTTGACTCCTAACTGCCACCTCCCCACCACCCCCCCCCACTCTCCGAAATAGCCGAGCGAGCCCATTCGGCTCGAGGGGCAATCGGTGGTGGGGGTGGGGGAGTGGGGGGGGTGGGGATAACACCGAGGTGAGCGCCAACAGCGGCCGGTGAGGCCCATCAATCTGGCAGAAGGCGCCCGCCGGTGCCAGCCGCAAACTCGCTGGTCTTCCCGGCGCCAAGAGCTTTCCCCCGACCGAGCGCTGCAGGCCTGGGGCCTACGCGCCGAGGAGAGCCCGCTGAAGCTTGGGGGGTGGGGGGGGGGGGGGTGCGGCCGCTGTGGAGGGCAAAGGTCAGCGCCTAAGGCCTTTCGGTCAGAGTAGGCCGAGGGGGCTGGAAACCACGTGGAACCACATCCCACCCCCACCGTCCACTCGAGCCGCATGCCCGACAGGGGGTGAATATCAAGGGCACTCTGGTTGTACTGAGGGCACCTCAGAGCGGGACTTGCCGCAGAGAGACACATTGAACTTCGCCGTCATTTCCCGTCACCTTCAGTTTGAAATCGCTTCGCAGTGTGCTTTTAGATACATATTTCTTTGTTCGTTCGTGGGGATGAGGGCCTCGCTGGGCCAGGCCAGCGTTTATCGCCCGTCCCTAATTGCCCTTGTCCAGAGAGGCATTTAAGCGTCAGCCACTTTGCTGTGGGTCTGGAGTGAATAAATATCTGAAATTGTAAGTCTAATGACCGCCATGAAACCAATGTCGAGTGTCGTAAAAACTCATTTTTGTTTTGGTCATTGGATGTGAGTGTCGCTGGCTGGGCCAGCGCTTATTGCCCCTCGTTCAGGGGGCATTTAAGGAGTCGACCACATCGCTGTGGGGTTCTGGAGTCAAGTGTAGGCCAGACTGGGTAAGGGCGGCAGATTTCCCACTTCCCCAAAAGGGGGCACTAGTGGATGTTGTAGGTAGGTGGTGATGTAGCGTGGTATCATCTCTGATCTAGTAACCCAGAGACCCCAGGGTGAATGCTCTTGAGGGACTCGGGTTCGAATCCCACCCACTGGCAGATGGTAGAATTTGAATTCAATTAAAAAAAAGCTGGAATTAAAAGTCTGAGGGCGATTACGAAACCATAGTCGATCGTCGTTTAAAAAAAACCCCATCTGGTTCACTAATGTCCCCCCTTTAGGGAAGGGGAAATCTGCCGTCCTTACCCGGTCTGGCCTACACGTGACTCCAGACCCCCACAGCGGTGTGGTCGACTCTTTAAAAGCCCCCTGAATGAGGGGCAATAAGTGCTGGCCCAGCCAGCGACACCCACATCCAATGACCAAAACAAAAATGAGTTTTTACGACACTCGACATTGGTTTCATTAGACTTACAATTTCAGATATTTGTTCAATTCAAGTTCCACCGTCTGCCGTGGTTGGGATTTGAACCGGGGTCCCCCAGGACGTTACCCTGTGGGTCTCTGGATCTATCGTCCAGCGACAATACCAATAAGCCACCGTCTCCCCCTGTATCTTACGAATCATTATATCTTGCGTGTATTTGTGAGAAAAAGGAATTAAGGATGGGCAACAAATGCTGGCCTTGCCCTACATGCCCCCTCCCCCCCCACAAATCCCACCACCACCCCCCCCACACTCCCCCCAACTTTCTGCGGCTCACCTGTTGTAGCTGTTCCAGTACAGCTCGATGTTGCTCAGGATGTTGCCTTCTGTCATGTGCTGCCTGTAGATGCCGATCAGCTCCGAGTTGTTTGAGAGTTCCTCCTGCGTTCCAGGCAAACGGAATGGGAAGGGAAGGGGGTTAAGTTGGCTTTCCCGCAACCGGCACTTGGCAGAGGCGGCGCGCCACAAGAAGAGGCGCGAAACAGACACGGCGCCACGAGCTGTTCCCGCCGTCTCTGCACTGCCTCCTGTATGGTTTCAGGCCTCGCCATTTTAAGGAAGGACGTAGACCCGTTCAGGGAGCCGCTCGGAGGAGGGTTCGTTCGGCCGATTCCCGGGGTGAACGGTGGGGGGGTTTGTCTCATGGGGAAAGGTTGAGCAGGTCGGGGCCGGTACCCATTGGGGTTTAGAAGAACGAGAGGGGATCCTATTGAGACAGATAAGATCCTGAGGCGGGGGGGGAGAGGGGGTTTGACAGGGTGGATGCTGAGAGGATGTTTCCCCCCTTGTTGGGGTGGGAGGGAATCTAGAACGAGGGGGGGGGCACAGTTTAAAAATAAGGTGGGGGTGGGTCTCCTGTTGAAGAGGGAGACGAGGAGGAATTTCTTCTCTCATGGAGGGGGGTGGGGGGGCCAGTCTGTGGGATTCTCTCTCCCTTCCCCCCCACCCTCAGAGAGCGGCGGAGGCCGGGTCACTGAATATATCCGAGGCTGAGTTAGACAGAGTTTCGATCGACGAGGGAGTCGAGGGTGAGGGAGGGAGGAGAGGAAGGGTGGGTGAGGGACAGGCAGGAAAGTGAGAGTCGAGGCCACAGTCAGATCATCCACGGTCTTATCGAATGACGGAGCAGGCTCGAGGGGCCGAATGGCCTCCTCCTGCTCCTGTTCTTTGTGGCCTGATGAGGAAGAGGAGGAGGCAGTTCAGCTGCGTGAGCCTTTCCTGCCATCCAATGAGATCGGGGCCGATGTGTGATCCAGCTGCATAAACCCGCACTTGCCCTCTTTAGCAGAGAAACAAGGGGAGAGTCTGCGAATCAGAGAGCAGTCCGGACCTGGAGCTTGCTTACCATGTGGAGTGTTTAAGGCAAACGCATGAGACGCTTGCATTATGGAAACGAGATGAGGTTGTGAGAGGAAAAGGGGCTGGAAAATTCAGATTATCATTCGGGCTGGCAGTGTGGCTCACTTACACGTGCTAGAAGCTACGTCTATTCACGCACCAGGCAACTGCCCTTTGCAAAAAGAAAGAGCACGTCCACCCATTGTGCCTTTTTCAACGAAACCACAGCAGGGGAGACAGCCATTCCCTGGTTCATTCCCCACGACAGTGCCCCGACCAATAGGAGTCAACCTGTCTAATCTGAGTTTGAACAAAAGCTTGGCAGTTAACTGTTCCCTGGCGCATCTTCCGCGACAATGCCTCTGCCAAAAAGAGTCCTCTTGCCGACCAATCGGCACCCTTTCATCGGGCAGTATAGATTGTTGTTCTCTTCTGAAATTTGGTATTCTTGTGAATCTGTCCTGATGAGTGCAAGACAAAAAGCTTGGACAGCTTGTCTCTTTTTTCTTGAGCAATGCTCAATTTCTGTAGCGCCAAAAAACTACCTGAATAGAAAAATAGGCTAAAAGGAGGGAGATGGAAGGGGAGGAGATTCTCGTGGCATGCAGACGTCAGTACAGAACAGACGGATCGAATGGACCGTTTCTGGTGCTGTGTACTCTCTGTAACTCTATCACATCTGTATAGAGGTGCTAATCGAAAAATTCATGCAGGTACAACGGGCACTAGACTGGCCGACTCACCTGGCTGAACAGGTGAGCAAGGATCACATCGCTGAGCGAGCTGGTCAGACCGGTGATCTGAACAAGGGAGAGACACAAGAAATTAAACTCAATCAGACTCCGGCCTGTCATTCACTCCCGGGTATCTGTTATTCTATATACAAACCACCCGAACCCCTCGATTAGATTCCAGTCTGTAACTCACTCCCGGGTATCTGTTATTCTATATATAAACCACCCGAACCCCTTGATTAGATTCCAGTCTGTAACTCACTCCCGGGTATCTGTTATTCTATATGTAAACCTCCCGAACCGCTCGATTAGATTCCAGTCTGTAACTCACTCCCGGGCATCTGTTATTCTATATGTAAACCACCCGAACCCCTCGATTAGATTCCAGTCTGTAACTCACCCCTGGCTATCTGTTATTCTATATATAAACCACCCGAACCCCTCGATTAGATTCCAGTCTGTAACTCACCCCTGGGTATCTGTTATTGTATATATAAACCACCCGAACCCCTCGATTAGATTCCAGTCTGTAACTCACTCCCGGGTATCTGTTATTCTATATATAAACCTCCCGAACCCCTCGATTAGATTCCAGTCTGTAACTCAGTCCCGGGTATCTGTTATTCTATATGTAAACCTCCCGAACCCCTCGATTAGTTTCCAGTCTGTAACTCACTCTCGGGTATCTGTTATTCTATATATAAACCAACCAAACCTCTCGATTAGATTCCAGTCTGTAACTCACTCCCGGGTATCTGTTATTCTATATATAAACCAACCGAACCCCTCGATTAGATTCCAGTCTGTAACTCACCCCTGGGTATCTGTTATTCTATATATAAACCACCCGAACCCCTCGATTAGATTCCAGTCTGTAACTCACTCCCGGGTATCTGTTATTCTATATATAAACCTCCCGAACCGCTCGATTAGATTCCAGTCTGTAACTCACTCCCGGGTATCTGTTATTCTATATATAAACCACCCGAACCCCTTGATTAGATTCCAGTCTGTAACTCATTCCCGGGTATCTGCTATTCTATATATAAACCACCCAAACCCCTCGATTAGATTCCAGTCTGTAACTCACTCCCGGGTATCTGTTATTCTATATATAAACCTCCCGAACCCCTCGATTAGATTCCAGTCTGTAACTCACTCCCGGGTATCTGTTATTCTATATATAAACCACCCAAAGCTCTCGATTAGATTCCAGTCTGTAACTCACTCCCGGGTATCTGTTATTCTATATATAAACCACCCGAACCCCTTGATTAGATTCCAGTCTGTCACTCACCCCTGGGTATCTGTTATTTTATAGATAAACCACCCGAAACCCTCGATTAGATTCCAGCCTGTAACTCACTCCCGGGTATCTGTTATTCTATATATAAACCACCCGAACCCCTCGATTAGATTCCAGTCTGTAACTCACTCTCGGGTATCTGTTATTCTATATATAAACCACCTAAACCTCTCGATTAGATTCCAGTCTGTAACGCACTCCCGGGTATCTGTTATTCTATATATAAACCACCCGAACCCCTCGATTAGATTCCAGTCTGTAACTCACCCCTGGGTATCTGATATTCTATATATAAACCACCCGAACCCCTCGATTAGATTCCAGTCTGTAACTCACCCCTGGGTATCTGTTATTCTATATATAAACCACCCGAACCCCTCGATTAGATTCCAGTCTGTAACTCACTCCCGGGTATCTGTTATTCTATATATAAACCACCCGAACCCCTTGATTAGATTCCAGTCTGTAACTCACTCCCGGGTATCTGTTATTCTATATGTAAACCTCCCGAACCGCTCGATTAGATTCCAGTCTGTAACTCACTCCCGGGCATCTGTTATTCTATATGTAAACCACCCGAACCCCTCGATTAGATTCCAGTCTGTCACTCACCCCTGGGTATCTGTTATTTTATATATAAACCACCCGAACCCCTCGATTAGATTCCAGCCTGTAACTCACTCCCGGGTATCTGTTATTCTATATGTTAACCACCCGAACCCCTCGATTAGATTCCAGTCTGTAACTCACTCTCGGGTATCTGTTATTCTATATATAAACCACCTAAACCTCTCGATTAGATTCCAGTCTGTAACTCACTCCCGGGTATCTGTTATTCTATATATAAACCATCCGAACCCCTCGATTAGATTCCAGTCTGTAACTCACCCCTGGGTATCTGTTATTCTATATATAAACCACCCGAACCCCTCGATTAGATTCCAGTCTGTAACTCACTCAGGGGTATCTGTTATTCTATATATAAACCACCTGAAACCCCTTGATTAGATTCCAGTCTGTAACTCACTCCCGGGTATCTGTTATTCTATATGTAAACCTCCCGAACCGCTCGATTAGATTCCAGTCTGTAACTCACTCCCGGGCATCTGTTATTCTATATGTAAACCACCCGAACCCCTCGATTAGATTCCAGTCTGTAACTCACCCCTGGGTATCTGTTATTCTATATATAAACCACCCGAACCCCTCGATTAGATTCCAGTCTGTAACACACCCCTGGGTATCTGTTATTCTATATATAAACCACCCGAACCCCTCGATTAGATTCCAGTCTGTAACTCACTCCCGGGTATCTGTTATTCTATATATAAACCTCCCGAACCCCTCGATTAGATTCCAGTCTGTAACTCAGTCCCGGGTATCTGTTATTCTATATGTAAACCTCCCGAACCCCTCGATTAGTTTCCAGTCTGTAACTCACTCTCGGGTATCTGTTATTCTATATATAAACCACCCAAACCTCTCGATTAGATTCCAGTCTGTAACTCACTCCCGGGTATCTGTTATTCTATATATAAACCACCCGAACCCCTCGATTAGATTCCAGTCTGTAACTCACCCCTGGGTATCTGTTATTCTATATATAAACCACCCGAACCCCTCGATTAGATTCCAGTCTGTAACTCACTCCCGGGTATCTGTTATTCTAGATATAAACCTCCCGAACCCCTCGATTAGATTCCAGTCTGTAACTCACTCCCGGGTATCTGTTATTCTATATATAAACCACCCGAACCCCTTGATTAGATTCCAGTCTGTAACTCACTCCCGGGTATCTGCTATTCTATATATAAACCACCCAAACCCCTCGATTAGATTCCAGTCTGTAACTCACTCCCGGGTATCTGTTATTCTATATATAAACCTCCCGAACCCCTCGATTAGATTCCAGTCTGTAACTCACTCCCGGGTATCTGTTATTCTATATATAAACCACCCAAAGCTCTCGATTAGATTCCAGTCTGTAACTCACTCCCGGGTATCTGTTATTCTATATATAAACCACCCGAACCCCTTGATTAGATTCCAGTCTGTAACTCACTCCCGGGTATCTGTTATTCTATATGTAAACCACCCGAACCCCTCGATTAGATTCCAGCCTGTAACTCACTCCCGGGTATCTGTTATTCTATATATAAACCACCCGAACCCCTCGATTAGATTCCAGTCTGTAACTCACTCTCGGGTATCTGTTATTCTATATATAAACCACCTAAACCTCTCGATTAGATTCCAGTCTGTAACGCACTCCCGGGTATCTGTTATTCTATATATAAACCACCCGAACCCCTCGATTAGATTCCAGTCTGTAACTCACCCCTGGGTATCTGTTATTCTATATATAAACCACCCGAACCCCTCGATTAGATTCCAGTCTGTAACTCACCCCTGGGTATCTATTATTCTATATATAAACCACCCGAACCCCTCGATTAGATTCCAGTCTGTAAATCACTCCCGGGTATCTGTTATTCTATATATAAACCACCCGAACCCCTTGATTAGATTCCAGTCTGTAACTCACTCCCAGGTATCTGTTATTCTATTTGTAAACCTCCCGAACCGCTCGATTAGATTCCAGTCTGTAACTCACTCCCGGGCATCTGTTATTCTATATGTAAACCACCCGAACCCCTCGATTAGATTCCAGCCTGTAACTCACTCCCGGGTATCTGTTATTCTATATATAAACCACCCGAACCCCTCGATTAGATTCCAGTCTGTAACTCACTCTCGGGTATCTGTTATTCTATATATAAACCACCTAAACCTCTCGATTAGATTCCAGTCTGTAACTCACTCCCGGGTATCTGTTATTCTATATATAAACCACCTGAACCCCTCGATTAGATTCCAGTCTGTAACTCACCCCTGGGTATCTGTTATTCTATATATAAACCACCCGAACCCCTCGATTAGATTCCAGTCTGTAACTCACCCCTGGGTATCTGTTATTCTATATATAAACCACCCGAACCCCTCGATTAGATTCCAGTCTGTAACTCACTCCCGGGTATCTGTTATTCTATATATAAACCACCCGAACCCCTTGATTAGATTCCAGTCTGTAACTCACTCCCGGGTATCTGTTATTCTATATGTAAACCTCCCGAACCGCTCGATTAGATTCCAGTCTGTAACTCACTCCCGGGCATCTGTTATTCTATATGTAAACCACCCGAACCCCTCGATTAGATTCCAGTCTGTAACTCACCCCTGGGTATCTGTTATTCTATATATAAACCACCCGAACCCCTCGATTAGATTCCAGTCTGTAACTCACCCCTGGGTATCTGTTATTCTATATATAAACCACCCGAACCCCTCGATTAGATTCCAGTCTGTAACTCACTCCCGGGTATCTGTTATTCTATATATAAACCTCCCGAACCCCTCGATTAGATTCCAGTCTGTAACGCAGTCCCGGGTATCTGTTATTCTATATGTAAACCTCCCGAACCCCTCGATTAGTTTCCAGTCTGTAACTCACTCTCGGGTATCTGTTATTCTATATATAAACCACCCAAACCTCTCGATTAGATTCCAGTCTGTAACTCACTCCCGGGTATCTGTTATTCTATATATAAACCACCCGAACCCCTCGATTAGATTCCAGTCTGTAACTCACCCCTGGGTATCTGTTATTCTATATATAAACCACCCGAACCCCTCGATTAGATTCCAGTCTGTAACTCACTCCCGGCTATCTGTTATTCTATATATAAACCTCCCAAACCCCTCGGTTAGATTCCAGTCTGTAACTCACTCCCGGGTATCTGTTATTCTATATATAAACCACCCGAACCCCTTGATTAGATTCCAGTCTGTAACTCACTCCCGGGTATCTGCTATTCTATATATAAACCACCCAAACCCCTCGATTAGATTCCAGTCTGTAACTCACTCCCGGGTATCTGTTATTCTATATATAAACCTCCCGAACCCCTCGATTAGATTCCAGTCTGTAACTCACTCCCGGGTATCTGTTATTCTATATATAAACCACCCAAAGCTCTCGATTAGATTCCAGTCTGTAACTCACTCCCGGGTATCTGTTATTCTATATATAAACCACCCGAACCCCTTGATTAGATTCCAGTCTGTCACTCACCCCTGGGTATCTGTTATTTTATATATAAACCACCCGAACCCCTCGATTAGATTCCAGCCTGTAACTCACTCCCGGGTATCTGTTATTCTATATATAAACCACCCGAACCCCTCGATTAGATTCCAGTCTGTAACTCACTCTCGGGTATCTGTTATTCTATATATAAACCACCTAAACCTCTCGATTAGATTCCAGTCTGTAACTCACCCCTGGGTATCTGTTATTCTATATATAAACCACCCGAACCCCTCGATTAGATTCCAGTCTGTAACTCACTCCCGGGTATCTGTTATTCTATATATAAACCACCCGAACCCCTTGATTAGATTCCAGTCTGTAACTCACTCCCGGGTATCTGTTATTCTATATGTAAACCTCCCGAACCGCTCGATTAGATTCCAGTCTGTAACTCACTCCCGGGCATCTGTTATTCTATATGTAAACCGCCCGAACCCCTCGATTAGATTCCAGTCTGTAACTCACCCCTGGGTATCTGTTATTCTATATATAAACCACCCGAACCCCTCTATTAGATTCCAGTCTGTAACTCACCCCTGGGTTTCTGTTATTCTATATATAAACCAGCCGAACCCCTCGATTAGATTCCAGTCTGTAACTCACTCCCGGGTATCTGTTATTCTATATATAAACCTCCCCGAACCCCTCGATTAGATTCCAGTCTGTAACTCAGTCCCGGGTATCTGTTATTCTATATGTAAACCTCCCGAACCCCTCGATTAGTTTCCAGTCTGTAACTCACTCTCGGGTATCTGTTATTCTATATATAAACCACCCAAACCTCTCGATTAGATTCCAGTCTGTAACTCACTCCCGGGTATCTGTTATTCTATATATAAACCACCCAAACCCCTCGATTAGATTCCAGTCTGTAACTCACTCCCGGGTATCTGTTATTCTATATATAAACCTCCCGAACCCCTCGATTAGATTCCAGTCTGTAACTCACTCCCGGGTATCTGTTATTCTATATATAAACCACCCAAAGCTCTCGATTAGATTCCAGTCTGTAACTCACTCCCGGGTATCTGTTATTCTATATATAAACCACCCGAACCCCTTGATTAGATTCCAGTCTGTCACTCACCCCTGGGTATCTGTTATTCTATATATAAAACACCCGAACCCCTCGATTAGTTTCCAGTCTGTAACTCACTCTCGGGTATCTGTTATTCTATATATAAACCATCCAAACCTCTCGATTAGATTCCAGTCTGTAACTCACTCCCGGGTATCTGTTATTCTATATATAAACCACCCGAACCCCTCGATTAGATTCCAGTCTGTAACTCACCCCTGGGTATCTGTTATTCTATATATAAACCACCCGAACCCCTTGATTAGATTCCAGTCTGTCACTCACCCCTGGGTATCTGTTATTTTATATATAAACCACCCGAACCCCTCGATTAGATTCCAGCCTGTAACTCACTCCCGGGTATCTGTTATTCTATATATAAACCACCCGAACCCCTCGATTAGATTCCAGTCTGTAACTCACTCTCGGGTATCTGTTATTCTATATATAAACCACCTAAACCTCTCGATTAGATTCCAGTCTGTAACTCACCCCTGGGTATCTGTTATTCTATATATAAACCACCCGAACCCCTCGATTAGATTCCAGTCTGTAACTCACTCCCGGGTATCTGTTATTCTATATATAAACCTCCCGAACCCCTCGATTAGATTCCAGTCTGTAACTCAGTCCCGGGTATCTGTTATTCTATATGTAAACCTCCCGAACCCCTCGATTAGTTTCCAGTCTGTAACTCACTCTCGGGTATCTGTTATTCTATATATAAACCACCCAAACCTCTCGATTAGATTCCAGTCTGTAACTCACTCCCGGGTATCTGTTATTCTATATATAAACCACCCGAACCCCTCGATTAGATTCCAGTCTGTAACTCACCCCTGGGTATCTGTTATTCTATATATAAACCACCCGAACCCCTCGATTAGATTCCAGTCTGTAACTCACCCCTGGGTATCTGTTATTCTATATATAAACCACCCGAACCCCTCGATTAGATTCCAGTCTGTAACTCACTCCCGGGTATCTGTTATTCCATATATAAACCACCCGAACCCCTTGATTAGATTCCAGTCTGTAACTCACTCCCGGGTATCTGTTATTCTATATGTAAACCTCCCGAACCGCTCGATTAGATTCCAGTCTGTAACTCACTCCCGGGCATCTGTTATTCTATATGTAAACCACCCGAACCCCTTGATTAGATTCCAGTCTGTCACTCACCCCTGGGTATGTTATTTTATATATAAACCACCCGAACCCCTCGATAAGATTCCAGCCTGTAACTCACTCCCGGGTATCTGTTATTCTATATATAAACCACCCGAACCCCTCGATTAGATTCCAGTCTGTAACTCACTCTCGGGTATCTGTTATTCTATATATAAACCACCTAAACCTCTCGATTAGATTCCAGTCTGTAACTCACTCCCGGGTATCTGTTATTCTATATATAAACCACCTGAAACCCTCGATTAGATTCCAGTCTCTAACTCACCCCTGGGTATCTGTTATTCTATATATAAACCACCCGAACCCCTCGATTAGATTCCAGTCTGTAACTCACCCCTGGGTATCTGTTATTCTATATATAAACCACCCGAACCCCTCGATTAGATTCCAGTCTGTAACTCACTCCCGGGTATCTGTTATTCTATATATAAACCACCCGAACCCCTTGATTAGATTCCAGTCTGTAACTCACTCCCGGGTATCTGTTATTCTTTCTATAAACCTCCCGAACCGCTCGATTAGATTCCAGTCTGTAACTCACTCCCGGGCATCTGTTATTCTATATGAAAACCACCCGAACCCCTCGATTAGATTCCAGTCTGTAACTCACCCCTGGGTATCTGTTATTCTATATATAAACCACCCGAACCCCTCGATTAGATTCCAGTCTGTAACTCACCCCTGGGTATCTGTTATTCTATATATAAACCACCCGAACCCCTCGATTAGATTCCAGTCTGTAACTCACTCCCGGGTATCTGTTATTCTATATATAAACCTCCCGAACCCCTCGATTAGATTCCAGTCTGTAACTCAGTCCCGGGTATCTGTTATTCTATATGTAAACCTCCCGAACCCCTCGATTAGTTTCCAGTCTGTAACTCACTCTCGGGTATCTGTTATTCTATATATAAACCACCCAAACCTCTCGATTAGATTCCAGTCTGTAACTCACTCCCGGGTATCTGTTATTCTATATATAAACCACCCGAACCCCTCGATTAGATTCCAGTCTGTAACTCACCCCTGGGTATCTGTTATTCTATATATAAACCACCCGAACCCCTCGATTAGATTCCAGTCTGTAACTCACTCCCGGCTATCTGTTATTCTATATATAAACCTCCCAAACCCCTCGGTTAGATTCCAGTCTGTAACTCACTCCCGGGTATCTGTTATTCTATATATAAACCACCCGAACCCCTTGATTAGATTCCAGTCTGTAACTCACTCCCGGGTATCTGCTATTCTATATATAAACCACCCAAACCCCTCGATTAGATTCCAGTCTGTAACTCACTCCCGGGTATCTGTTATTCTATATATAAACCTCCCGAACCCCTCGATTAGATTCCAGTCTGTAACTCACTCCCGGGTATCTGTTATTCTATATATAAACCACCCAAAGCCCTCGATTAGATTCCAGTCTGTAACTCACTCCCGGGTATCTGTTATTCTATATATAAACCACCCGAACCCCTTGATTAGATTCCAGTCTGTCACTCACCCCTGGGTATCTGTTATTTTATATATAAACCACCCGAACCCCTCGATTAGATTCCAGCCTGTAACTCACTCCCGGGTATCTGTTATTCTATATATAAACCACCCGAACCCCTCGATTAGATTCCAGTCTGTAACTCACTCTCGGGTATCTGTTATTCTATATATAAACCACCTAAACCTCTCGATTAGATTCCAGTCTGTAACTCACCCCTGGGTATCTGTTATTCTATATATAAACCACCCGAACCCCTCGATTAGATTCCAGTCTGTAACTCACTCCCGGGTATCTGTTATTCTATATATAAACCACCCGAACCCCTTGATTAGATTCCAGTCTGTAACTCACTCCCGGGTATCTGTTATTCTATATGTAAACCTCCCGAACCCCTCGATTAGTTTCCAGTCTGTAACTCACTCTCGGGTATCTGTTATTCTATATATAAACCACCCAAACCTCTCGATTAGATTCCAGTCTGTAACTCACTCCCGGGTATCTGTTATTCTATATATAAACCACCCGAACCCCTCGATTAGATTCCAGTCTGTAACTCACCCCTGGGTATCTGTTATTCTATATATAAACCACCCGAACCCCTCGATTAGATTCCAGTCTGTAACTCACTCCCGGGTATCTGTTATTCTAGATATAAACCTCCCGAACCCCTCGATTAGATTCCAGTCTGTAACTCACTCCCGGGTATCTGTTATTCTATATATAAACCACCCGAACCCCTTGATTAGATTCCAGTCTGTAACTCACTCCCGGGTATCTGCTATTCTATATATAAACCACCCAAACCCCTCGATTAGATTCCAGTCTGTAACTCACTCCCGGGTATCTGTTATTCTATATATAAACCTCCCGAACCCCTCGATTAGATTCCAGTCTGTAACTCACTCCCGGGTATCTGTTATTCTATATATAAACCACCCAAAGCTCTCGATTAGATTCCAGTCTGTAACTCACTCCCGGGTATCTGTTATTCTATATATAAACCACCCGAACCCCTTGATTAGATTCCAGTCTGTAACTCACTCCCGGGTATCTGTTATTCTATATGTAAGCCACCCGAACCCCTCGATTAGATTCCAGCCTGTAACTCACTCCCGGGTATCTGTTATTCTATATATAAACCACCCGAACCCCTCGATTAGATTCCAGTCTGTAACTCACTCTCGGGTATCTGTTATTCTATATATAAACCACCTAAACCTCTCGATTAGATTCCAGTCTGTAACGCACTCCCGGGTATCTGTTATTCTATATATAAACCACCCGAACCCCTCGATTAGATTCCAGTCTGTAACTCACCCCTGGGTATCTGTTATTCTATATATAAACCACCCGAACCCCTCGATTAGATTCCAGTCTGTAACTCACCCCTGGGTATCTGTTATTCTATATATAAACCACCCGAACCCCTCGATTAGATTCCAGTCTGTAAATCACTCCCGGGTATCTGTTATTCTATATATAAACCACCCGAACCCCTTGATTAGATTCCAGTCTGTAACTCACTCCCAGGTATCTGTTATTCTATTTGTAAACCTCCCGAACCGCTCGATTAGATTCCAGTCTGTAACTCACTCCCGGGCATCTGTTATTCTATATGTAAACCACCCGAACCCCTCGATTAGATTCCAGCCTGTAACTCACTCCCGGGTATCTGTTATTCTATATATAAACCACCCGAACCCCTCGATTAGATTCCAGTCTGTAACTCACTCTCGGGTATCTGTTATTCTATATATAAACCACCTAAACCTCTCGATTAGATTCCAGTCTGTAACTCACTCCCGGGTATCTGTTATTCTATATATAAACCACCTGAACCCCTCGATTAGATTCCAGTCTGTAACTCACCCCTGGGTATCTGTTATTCTATATATAAACCACCCGAACCCCTCGATTAGATTCCAGTCTGTAACTCACCCCTGGGTATCTGTTATTCTATATATAAACCACCCGAACCCCTCGATTAGATTCCAGTCTGTAACTCACTCCCGGGTATCTGTTATTCTATATATAAACCACCCGAACCCCTTGATTAGATTCCAGTCTGTAACTCACTCCCGGGTATCTGTTATTCTATATGTAAACCTCCCGAACCGCTCGATTAGATTCCAGTCTGTAACTCACTCCCGGGCATCTGTTATTCTATATGTAAACCACCCGAACCCCTCGATTAGATTCCAGTCTGTAACTCACCCCTGGGTATCTGTTATTCTATATATAAACCACCCGAACCCCTCGATTAGATTCCAGTCTGTAACTCACCCCTGGGTATCTGTTATTCTATATATAAACCACCCGAACCCCTCGATTAGATTCCAGTCTGTAACTCACTCCCGGGTATCTGTTATTCTATATATAAACCTCCCGAACCCCTCGATTAGATTCCAGTCTGTAACGCAGTCCCGGGTATCTGTTATTCTATATGTAAACCTCCCGAACCCCTCGATTAGTTTCCAGTCTGTAACTCACTCTCGGGTATCTGTTATTCTATATATAAACCACCCAAACCTCTCGATTAGATTCCAGTCTGTAACTCACTCCCGGGTATCTGTTATTCTATATATAAACCACCCGAACCCCTCGATTAGATTCCAGTCTGTAACTCACCCCTGGGTATCTGTTATTCTATATATAAACCACCCGAACCCCTCGATTAGATTCCAGTCTGTAACTCACTCCCGGCTATCTGTTATTCTATATATAAACCTCCCAAACCCCTCGGTTAGATTCCAGTCTGTAACTCACTCCCGGGTATCTGTTATTCTATATATAAACCACCCGAACCCCTTGATTAGATTCCAGTCTGTAACTCACTCCCGGGTATCTGCTATTCTATATATAAACCACCCAAACCCCTCGATTAGATTCCAGTCTGTAACTCACTCCCGGGTATCTGTTATTCTATATATAAACCTCCCGAACCCCTCGATTAGATTCCAGTCTGTAACTCACTCCCGGGTATCTGTTATTCTATATATAAACCACCCAAAGCTCTCGATTAGATTCCAGTCTGTAACTCACTCCCGGGTATCTGTTATTCTATATATAAACCACCCGAACCCCTTGATTAGATTCCAGTCTGTCACTCACCCCTGGGTATCTGTTATTTTATATATAAACCACCCGAACCCCTCGATTAGATTCCAGCCTGTAACTCACTCCCGGGTATCTGTTATTCTATATATAAACCACCCGAACCCCTCGATTAGATTCCAGTCTGTAACTCACTCTCGGGTATCTGTTATTCTATATATAAACCACCTAAACCTCTCGATTAGATTCCAGTCTGTAACTCACCCCTGGGTATCTGTTATTCTATATATAAACCACCCGAACCCCTCGATTAGATTCCAGTCTGTAACTCACTCCCGGGTATCTGTTATTCTATATATAAACCACCCGAACCCCTTGATTAGATTCCAGTCTGTAACTCACTCCCGGGTATCTGTTATTCTATATGTAAACCTCCCGAACCGCTCGATTAGATTCCAGTCTGTAACTCACTCCCGGGCATCTGTTATTCTATATGTAAACCGCCCGAACCCCTCGATTAGATTCCAGTCTGTAACTCACCCCTGGGTATCTGTTATTCTATATATAAACCACCCGAACCCCTCGATTAGATTCCAGTCTGTAACTCACCCCTGGGTATCTGTTATTCTATATATAAACCACCCGAACCCCTCGATTAGATTCCAGTCTGTAACTCACTCCCGGGTATCTGTTATTCTATATATAAACCTCCCGAACCCCTCGATTAGATTCCAGTCTGTAACTCAGTCCCGGGTATCTGTTATTCTATATGTAAACCTCCCGAACCCCTCGATTAGTTTCCAGTCTGTAACTCACTCTCGGGTATCTGTTATTCTATATATAAACCACCCAAACCTCTCGATTAGATTCCAGTCTGTAACTCACTCCCGGGTATCTGTTATTCTATATATAAACCACCCAAACCCCTCGATTAGATTCCAGTCTGTAACTCACTCCCGGGTATCTGTTATTCTATATATAAACCTCCCGAACCCCTCGATTAGATTCCAGTCTGTAACTCACTCCCGGGTATCTGTTATTCTATATATAAACCACCCAAAGCTCTCGATTAGATTCCAGTCTGTAACTCACTCCCGGGTATCTGTTATTCTATATATAAACCACCCGAACCCCTTGATTAGATTCCAGTCTGTCACTCACCCCTGGGTATCTGTTATTCTATATATAAAACACCCGAACCCCTCGATTAGTTTCCAGTCTGTAACTCACTCTCGGGTATCTGTTATTCTATATATAAACCATCCAAACCTCTCGATTAGATTCCAGTCTGTAACTCACTCCCGGGTATCTGTTATTCTATATATAAACCACCCGAACCCCTCGATTAGATTCCAGTCTGTAACTCACCCCTGGGTATCTGTTATTCTATATATAAACCACCCGAACCCCTTGATTAGATTCCAGTCTGTCACTCACCCCTGGGTATCTGTTATTTTATATATAAACCACCCGAACCCCTCGATTAGATTCCAGCCTGTAACTCACTCCCGGGTATCTGTTATTCTATATATAAACCACCCGAACCCCTCGATTAGATTCCAGTCTGTAACTCACTCTCGGGTATCTGTTATTCTATATATAAACCACCTAAACCTCTCGATTAGATTCCAGTCTGTAACTCACCCCTGGGTATCTGTTATTCTATATATAAACCACCCGAACCCCTCGATTAGATTCCAGTCTGTAACTCACTCCCGGGTATCTGTTATTCTATATATAAACCTCCCGAACCCCTCGATTAGATTCCAGTCTGTAACTCAGTCCCGGGTATCTGTTATTCTATATGTAAACCTCCCGAACCCCTCGATTAGTTTCCAGTCTGTAACTCACTCTCGGGTATCTGTTATTCTATATATAAACCACCCAAACCTCTCGATTAGATTCCAGTCTGTAACTCACTCCCGGGTATCTGTTATTCTATATATAAACCACCCGAACCCCTCGATTAGATTCCAGTCTGTAACTCACCCCTGGGTATCTGTTATTCTATATATAAACCACCCGAACCCCTCGATTAGATTCCAGTCTGTAACTCACCCCTGGGTATCTGTTATTCTATATATAAACCACCCGAACCCCTCGATTAGATTCCAGTCTGTAACTCACTCCCGGGTATCTGTTATTCCATATATAAACCACCCGAACCCCTTGATTAGATTCCAGTCTGTAACTCACTCCCGGGTATCTGTTATTCTATATGTAAACCTCCCGAACCGCTCGATTAGATTCCAGTCTGTAACTCACTCCCGGGCATCTGTTATTCTATATGTAAACCACCCGAACCCCTTGATTAGATTCCAGTCTGTCACTCACCCCTGGGTATGTTATTTTATATATAAACCACCCGAACCCCTCGATAAGATTCCAGCCTGTAACTCACTCCCGGGTATCTGTTATTCTATATATAAACCACCCGAACCCCTCGATTAGATTCCAGTCTGTAACTCACTCTCGGGTATCTGTTATTCTATATATAAACCACCTAAACCTCTCGATTAGATTCCAGTCTGTAACTCACTCCCGGGTATCTGTTATTCTATATATAAACCACCTGAAACCCTCGATTCGATTCCAGTCTCTAACTCACCCCTGGGTATCTGTTATTCTATATATAAACCACCCGAACCCCTCGATTAGATTCCAGTCTGTAACTCACCCCTGGGTATCTGTTATTCTATATATAAACCACCCGAACCCCTCGATTAGATTCCAGTCTGTAACTCACTCCCGGGTATCTGTTATTCTATATATAAACCACCCGAACCCCTTGATTAGATTCCAGTCTGTAACTCACTCCCGGGTATCTGTTATTCTATATGTAAACCTCCCGAACCGCTCGATTAGATTCCAGTCTGTAACTCACTCCCGGGCATCTGTTATTCTATATGAAAACCACCCGAACCCCTCGATTAGATTCCAGTCTGTAACTCACCCCTGGGTATCTGTTATTCTATATATAAACCACCCGAACCCCTCGATTAGATTCCAGTCTGTAACTCACCCCTGGGTATCTGTTATTCTATATATAAACCACCCGAACCCCTCGATTAGATTCCAGTCTGTAACTCACTCCCGGGTATCTGTTATTCTATATATAAACCTCCCGAACCCCTCGATTAGATTCCAGTCTGTAACTCAGTCCCGGGTATCTGTTATTCTATATGTAAACCTCCCGAACCCCTCGATTAGTTTCCAGTCTGTAACTCACTCTCGGGTATCTGTTATTCTATATATAAACCACCCAAACCTCTCGATTAGATTCCAGTCTGTAACTCACTCCCGGGTATCTGTTATTCTATATATAAACCACCCGAACCCCTCGATTAGATTCCAGTCTGTAACTCACCCCTGGGTATCTGTTATTCTATATATAAACCACCCGAACCCCTCGATTAGATTCCAGTCTGTAACTCACTCCCGGCTATCTGTTATTCTATATATAAACCTCCCAAACCCCTCGGTTAGATTCCAGTCTGTAACTCACTCCCGGGTATCTGTTATTCTATATATAAACCACCCGAACCCCTTGATTAGATTCCAGTCTGTAACTCACTCCCGGGTATCTGCTATTCTATATATAAACCACCCAAACCCCTCGATTAGATTCCAGTCTGTAACTCACTCCCGGGTATCTGTTATTCTATATATAAACCTCCCGAACCCCTCGATTAGATTCCAGTCTGTAACTCACTCCCGGGTATCTGTTATTCTATATATAAACCACCCAAAGCCCTCGATTAGATTCCAGTCTGTAACTCACTCCCGGGTATCTGTTATTCTATATATAAACCACCCGAACCCCTTGATTAGATTCCAGTCTGTCACTCACCCCTGGGTATCTGTTATTTTATATATAAACCACCCGAACCCCTCGATTAGATTCCAGCCTGTAACTCACTCCCGGGTATCTGTTATTCTATATATAAACCACCCGAACCCCTCGATTAGATTCCAGTCTGTAACTCACTCTCGGGTATCTGTTATTCTATATATAAACCACCTAAACCTCTCGATTAGATTCCAGTCTGTAACTCACCCCTGGGTATCTGTTATTCTATATATAAACCACCCGAACCCCTCGATTAGATTCCAGTCTGTAACTCACTCCCGGGTATCTGTTATTCTATATATAAACCACCCGAACCCCTTGATTAGATTCCAGTCTGTAACTCACTCCCGGGTATCTGTTATTCTATATATAAACCACCCGAACCCCTCGATTAGATTCCAGTCTGTAACTCACTCTCGGGTATCTGTTATTCTATATATAAACCACCTAAACCTCTCGATTAGATTCCAGTCTGTAACGCACTCCCGGGTATCTGTTATTCTATATATAAACCACCCGAACCCCTCGATTAGATTCCAGTCTGTAACTCACCCCTGGGTATCTGTTATTCTATATATAAACCACCCGAACCCCTCGATTAGATTCCAGTCTGTAACTCACCCCTGGGTATCTGTTATTCTATATATAAACCACCCGAACCCCTCGATTAGATTCCAGTCTGTAAATCACTCCCGGGTATCTGTTATTCTATATATAAACCACCTGAACCCCTTGATTAGATTCCAGTCTGTAACTCACTCCCAGGTATCTGTTATTCTATTTGTAAACCTCCCGAACCGCTCGATTAGATTCCAGTCTGTAACTCACTCCCGGGCATCTGTTACTCTATATGTAAACCACCCGAACCCCTCGATTAGATTCCAGCCTGTAACTCACTCCCGGGTATCTGTTATTCTATATATAAACCACCCGAACCCCTCGATTAGATTCCAGTCTGTAACTCACTCTCGGGTATCTGTTATTCTATATATAAACCACCTAAACCTCTCGATTAGATTCCAGTCTGTAACTCACTCCCGGGTATCTGTTATTCTATATATAAACCACCGGAACCCCTCGATTAGATTCCAGTCTGTAACTCACCCCTGGGTATCTGTTATTCTATATATAAACCACCCGAACCCCTCGATTAGATTCCAGTCTGTAACTCACCCCTGGGTATCTGTTATTCTATATATAAACCACCCGAACCCCTCGATTAGATTCCAGTCTGTAACTCACTCCCGGGTATCTGTTATTCTATATATAAACCACCCGAACCCCTTGATTAGATTCCAGTCTGTAACTCACTCCCGGGTATCTGTTATTCTATATGTAAACCTCCCGAACCGCTCGATTAGATTCCAGTCTGTAACTCACTCCCGGGCATCTGTTATTCTATATGTAAACCACCCGAACCCCTCGATTAGATTCCAGTCTGTAACTCACCCCTGGGTATCTGTTATTCTATATATAAACCACCCGAACCCCTCGATTAGATTCCAGTCTGTAACTCACCCCTGGGTATCTGTTATTCTATATATAAACCACCCGAACCCCTCGATTAGATTCCAGTCTGTAACTCACTCCCGGGTATCTGTTATTCTATATATAAACCTCCCGAACCCCTCGATTAGATTCCAGTCTGTAACGCAGTCCCGGGTATCTGTTATTCTATATGTAAACCTCCCGAACCCCTCGATTAGTTTCCAGTCTGTAACTCACTCTCGGGTATCTGTTATTCTATATATAAACCACCCAAACCTCTCGATTAGATTCCAGTCTGTAACTCACTCCCGGGTATCTGTTATTCTATATATAAACCACCCGAACCCCTCGATTAGATTCCAGTCTGTAACTCACCCCTGGGTATCTGTTATTCTATATATAAACCACCCGAACCCCTCGATTAGATTCCAGTCTGTAACTCACTCCCGGCTATCTGTTATTCTATATATAAACCTCCCAAACCCCTCGGTTAGATTCCAGTCTGTAACTCACTCCCGGGTATCTGTTATTCTATATATAAACCACCCGAACCCCTTGATTAGATTCCAGTCTGTAACTCACTCCCGGGTATCTGCTATTCTATATATAAACCACCCAAACCCCTCGATTAGATTCCAGTCTGTAACTCACTCCCGGGTATCTGTTATTCTATATATAAACCTCCCGAACCCCTCGATTAGATTCCAGTCTGTAACTCACTCCCGGGTATCTGTTATTCTATATATAAACCACCCAAAGCTCTCGATTAGATTCCAGTCTGTAACTCACTCCCGGGTATCTGTTATTCTATATATAAACCACCCGAACCCCTTGATTAGATTCCAGTCTGTCACTCACCCCTGGGTATCTGTTATTTTATATATAAACCACCCGAACCCCTCGATTAGATTCCAGCCTGTAACTCACTCCCGGGTATCTGTTATTCTATATATAAACCACCCGAACCCCTCGATTAGATTCCAGTCTGTAACTCACTCTCGGGTATCTGTTATTCTATATATAAACCACCTAAACCTCTCGATTAGATTCCAGTCTGTAACTCACCCCTGGGTATCTGTTATTCTATATATAAACCACCCGAACCCCTCGATTAGATTCAAGTCTGTAACTCACTCCCGGGTATCTGTTATTCTATATATAAACCACCCGAACCCCTTGATTAGATTCCAGTCTGTAACTCACTCCCGGGTATCTGTTACTCTATATGTAAACCTCCCGAACCGCTCGATTAGATTCCAGTCTGTAACTCACTCCCGGGCATCTGTTATTCTATATGTAAACCACCCGAACCCCTCGATTAGATTCCAGTCTGTAACTCACCCCTGGGTATCTGTTATTCTATATATAAACCACCCGAACCCCTCGATTAGATTCCAGTCTGTAACTCACCCCTGGGTATCTGTTATTCTATATATAAACCACCCGAACCCCTCGATTAGATTCCAGTCTGTAACTCACTCCCGGGTATCTGTTATTCTATATATAAACCTCCCGAACCCCTCGATTAGATTCCAGTCTGTAACTCAGTCCCGGGTATCTGTTATTCTATATGTAAACCTCCCGAACCCCTCGATTAGTTTCCAGTCTGTAACTCACTCTCGGGTATCTGTTATTCTATATATAAACCACCCAAACCTCTCGATTAGATTCCAGTCTGTAACTCACTCCCGGGTATCTGTTATTCTATATATAAACCACCCGAACCCCTCGATTAGATTCCAGTCTGTAACTCACTCCCAGGTATCTGTTATTCTGTATATAAACCACCCCGAATCCTTGATTAGATTCCAGTCTGTAGCTCACTCCTGGGTATCTGTTATTCTGTATATAAACCAACCCGAACCCTTGATTAGATTCCAGTCTGTAACTCACTCCTGGGTATCTGTTATTCTGTATATAGACCACCCTGAACCCTTGATTAGATTCCAGTCTGTAACTCACTCCCAGGTATCTTTTATTCTGTATATAGACCACCCCGAACCCTTGATTAGATTCCATTATGTAACTCACTCCCAGGTATCTGTTATTCTATATATAAACCTCCCGAACCCCTCGATTAGATTCCAGTCTGTAACTCACTCCCGGGTATCTGTTATTCTATATATAAACCACCCAAAGCTCTCGATTAGATTCCAGTCTGTAACTCACTCCCGGGTATCTGTTATTCTATATATAAACCACCCGAACCCCTTGATTAGATTCCAGTCTGTCACTCACCCCTGGGTATCTGTTATTCTATATATAAAACACCCGAACCCCTCGATTAGTTTCCAGTCTGTAACTCACTCTCCGGTATCTGTTATTCTATATATAAACCACCCAAACCTCTCGATTAGATTCCAGTCTGTAACTCACTCCCGGGTATCTGTTATTCTATATATAAACCACCCGAACCCCTCGATTAGATTCCAGTCTGTAACTCACCCCTGGGTATCTGTTATTCTATATATAAACCACCCGAACCCCTTGATTAGATTCCAGTCTGTCACTCACCCCTGGGTATCTGTTATTTTATATATAAACCACCCGAACCCCTCGATTAGATTCCAGCCTGTAACTCACTCCCGGGTATCTGTTATTCTATATATAAACCCACCCGAACCCCTCGATTAGATTCCAGTCTGTAACTCACTCTCGGGTATCTGTTATTCTATATATAAACCACCTAACCCCTCGATTAGATACCAGTCTGTAACTCACTCCCGGGTATCTGTTATTCTATATATAAACCACCCTGAAACCTCGATTAGATTCCAGTCTGTAACTCACTCCCGGGTATCTGTTATTCTATATATAAACCTCACAAACCCCTCGATTAGATTCCAGTCTGTAACTCACTCCCGGGTATCTGTTATTCTATATGTAAACCTCCCGAACCCCTCGATTAGTTTCCAGTCTGTAACTCACTCTCGGGTATCTGTTATTCTATATATAAAACCACCCAAACCTCTCGATTAGATTCCAGTCTGTAACTCACTCCCGGGTATCTGTTATTCTATATATAAACCACCCGAACCCCTCGATTAGATTCCAGTCTGTAACTCACCCCTGGGTATCTGTTATTCTATATATAAACCACCCGAACCCCTCGATTAGATTCCAGTCTGTAACTCACCCCTGGGTATCTGTTATTCTATATATAAACCACCCGAACCCCTCGATTAGATTCCAGTCTGTAACTCACTCCCGGGTATCTGTTATTCCTATAATAAACCACCCGAACCCCTTGATTAGATTCCAGTCTGTAACTCACTCCCGGGTATCTGTTATTCTATATGTAAACCTCCCGAACCGCTCGATTAGATTCCAGTCTGTAACTCACTCCCGGGCATCTGTTATTCTATATGTAAACCACCCGAACCCCTTGATTAGATTCCAGTCTGTCACTCACCCCTGGGTATGTTATTTTATATATAAACCACCCGAACCCCTCGATTAGATTCCAGCCTGTAACTCACTCCCGGGTATCTGTTATTCTATATATAAACCACCCCGAACCCCTCGATTAGATTCCAGTCTGTAACTCACTCTCGGGTATCTGTTATTCTATATATAAACCACCTAAACCTCTCGATTAGATTCCAGTCTGTAACTCACTCCCGGGTATCTGTTATTCTATATATAAACCACCTGAAACCCTCGATTAGATTCCAGTCTGTAACTCACCCCTGGGTATCTGTTATTCTATATATAAACCACCCGAACCCCTCGATTAGATTCCAGTCTGTAACTCACTCCCGGGTATCTGTTATTCTATATATAAACCACCCGAACCCCTTGATTAGATTCCAGTCTGTAACTCACTCCCGGGTATCTGTTATTCTATATGTAAACCTCCCGAACCGCTCGATTAGATTCCAGTCTGTAAATCACTCCCGGGCATCTGTTATTCTATATGAAAACCACCCGAACCCCTCGATTAGATTCCAGTCTGTAACTCACCCCTGGGTATCTGTTATTCTAGATATAAACCACCCGAACCCCTCGATTAGATTCCAGTCTGTAACTCACCCCTGGGTATCTGTTATTCTATATATAAACCACCCGAACCCCTCGATTAGATTCCAGTCTGTAACTCACTCCCGGGTTTCTGTTATTCTATATATAAACCTCCCGAACCCCTCGATTAGATTCCAGTCTGTAACTCACTCCCGGGTATCTGCTATTCTATATATAAACCACCCAAACCCCTCGATTAGATTCCAGTCTGTAACTCACTCCCGGGTATCTGTTATTCTATATATAAACCTCCCGAACCCCTCGATTAGATTCCAGTCTGTAACTCACTCCCGGGTATCTGTTATTCTATATATAAACCACCCAAAGCCCTCGATTAGATTCCAGTCTGTAACTCACTCCCGGGTATCTGTTATTCTATATATAAACCACCCGAACCCCTTGATTAGATTCCAGTCTGTCACTCACCCCTGGGTATCTGTTATTTTATATATAAACCACCCGAACCCCTCGATTAGATTCCAGCCTGTAACTCACTCCCGGGTATCTGTTATTCTATATATAAACCACCCGAACCCCTCGATTAGATTCCAGTCTGTAACTCACTCTCGGGTATCTGTTATTCTATATATAAACCACCTAAACCTCTCGATTAGATTCCAGTCTGTAACTCACCCCTGGGTATCTGTTATTCTATATATAAACCACCCGAACCCCTCGATTAGATTCCAGTCTGTAACTCACTCCCGGGTATCTGTTATTCTATATATAAACCACCCGAACCCCTTGATTAGATTCCAGTCTGTAACTCACTCCCGGGTATCTGTTATTCTATATGTAAACCTCCCGAACCGCTCGATTAGATTGCAGTCTGTAACTCACTCCCGGGCATCTGTTATTCTATATGTAAACCACCCGAACCCCTCGATTAGATTCCAGTCTGTAACTCACCCCTGGGTATCTGTTATTCTATATATAAACCACCCGAACCCCTCGATTAGATTCCAGTCTGTAACTCACCCCTGGGTATCTGTTATTCTATATATAAACCACCCGAACCCCTCGATTAGATTCCAGTCTGTAACTCACTCCCGGGTATCTGTTATTCTATATATAAACCTCCCGAACCCCTCGATTAGATTCCAGTCTGTAACTCAGTCCCGGGTATCTGTTATTCTATATGTAAACCTCCCGAACCCCTCGATTAGTTTCCAGTCTGTAACTCACTCTCGGCTATCTGTTATTCTATAATATAAACCACCCAAACCTCTCGATTAGATTCCAGTCTGTAACTCACTCCCGGGTATCTGTTATTCTATATATAAACCACCCGAACCCCTCGATTAGATTCCAGTCTGTAACTCACCTCTGGGTATCTGTTATTCTATATATAAACCACCCGAACCCCTCGATTAGATTCCGTCTGTAACTCACTCCCGGGTATCTGTTATTCTATATATAAACCACCCTGAACCCCTCGATTAGATTCCAGTCTGTAACTCACTCCCGGGTATCTGTTATTCTATATATAAACCACCCCGAACCCCTTGATTAGATTCCAGTCTGTAACTCACTCCCGGGTATCTGCTATTCTATATATAAACCACCCCAAACCCCTCGATTAGATTCCAGTCTGTAACTCACTCCCGGGTATCTGTTATTCTATATATAAACCCCCCCCAAAGCCCTCGATTAGATTCCAGTCTGTAACTCACTCCCGTGTATCTGTTATTCTATATATAAAACCACCCCAAAGCCCTCAATTAGATTCCAGTCTGTAACTCACTCCCGGGTATCTGTTATTCTACACATAAATCACCTCGAACCCCTCGATTAGATTCCAGTCTGTAACTCACTCCCGGGTATCTGTTATTCTATATATAAAACACCCGAACCCCTCGATTAGTTTCCAGTCTGTAACTCACTCTCGGGTATATATTATTCTATATATAAACCCCGCTAACCGCTCGATTAGATTCCAGTCTGTAACTCACTCCCGGGTATCTGTTATTTTATATATAAACCACCCGAACACCTCGATTAGATTCCAGGCTGTAACTCACCCCTGGGTATCTGTTATTCTATATATAAACCACCCGAACCCCTCGATTAGATTCCAGTCTGTAACTCACTCCCGGGTATCTGTTATTCTATATATAAACCACCCAAACCCCTCGATTAGATTCCAGTCTGTAACTCACTCCCGGGTATCTGTTATTCTATATATAAACCTCCGAACCCCTCGATTAGATTCCAGTCTGTAACTCATTCCCGGGTATCTGTTATTCTATATATAAACCACCCAAAGCTCTCGATTAGATTCCAGTCTGTAACTCACTCCCGGGTATCTGTTATTCTATATATAAACCACCCGAACCCCTTGATTAGATTCCAGTCTGTCACTCACCCCTGGGTATCTGTTATTTTATATATAAACCACCCGAACCCCTCGATTAGATTCCAGCCTGTAACTCACTCCGGGTATCTGTTATTCTATATATAAACCACCCGAACCCCTCGATTAGATTCCAGTCTGTAACTCACTCTCGGGTATCTGTTATTCTATATATAAACCACCTAAACCTCTCGATTAGATTCCAGTCTGTAACTCCACCCTGGGTATCTGTTATTCTATATATAAACCACCCGAACCCCTCGATTAGATTCCAGTCTGTAACTCACTCCCGGGTATCTGTTATTCTATATATAAACCACCCGAACCCCTTGATTAGATTCCAGTCTGTAACTCACTTCCGGGTATCTGTTATTCTATATGTAAACCTCCCGAACCGCTCGATTAGATTCAGTCTGTAACTCACCCCTGGGTATCTGTTATTCTATATATAAAGCACCCGAACCCCTCGATTAGATTCCAGTCTGTAACTCACTCCCGGGTATCTGTTATTCTATATATAAACCTCCCGAACCCCTCGATTAGATTCCAGTCTGTAACTCAGTCCCGGGTATCTGTTATTCTATATGTAAACCTCCCGAACCCCTCGATTAGTTTCCAGTCTGTAACTCACTCTCGGGTATCTGTTATTCTATATATAAACCACCCAAACCTCTCGATTAGATTCCAGTCTGTAACTCACTCCCGGGTATCTGTTATTCTATATATAAACACCCGAACCCCTCGATTAGATTCCAGTCTGTAACTCACCCCTGGGTATCTGTTATTCTATATATAAACCACCCGAACCCCTCGATTAGATTCCAGTCTGTAACTCACTCCCGGGTATCTGTTATTCTATATATAAACCTCCCGAACCCCTCGATTAGATTCCAGTCTGTAACTCACTCCCGGGTATCTGTTATTCTATATATAAACCACCCGAACCCCTTGATTAGATTCCAGTCTGTAACTCACTCCCGGGTATCTGCTATTCTATATATAAACCACCACAAACCCCTTGATTAGATTACATTCTGTAACTCAGTCCCGGGTATCTGTTATTCTATATGTAAACCTCCCGAACCCCTCGATTAGTTTCCAGTCTGTAACTCACTCTCCGGGTATCTGTTATTCTATATATAAACCACCCAAACCTCTCGATTGGATTCCAGCCTGTAACTCACTCCCGCGTACCTCTTATCCAATATATAAACCACCCTAAACCCCACAATTATATTCCAGTCTGTAACTCACCACCGGGTATCTGTTATTCTATATATAAACCAGCCGAACCCCTCGATTAGATTCCAGTCTGTAACTCACTCCCGGCTATCTGTTATTCTATATATAAACCTCCCAAACCCCTCGGTTAGATTCCAGTCTGTAACTCACTCCCGGGTATCTGTTATTCTATATATAAACCACCCGAACCCCTTGATTAGATTCCAGTCTGTAACTCACTCCCGGGTATCTGCTATTCTATATATAAACCACCCAAACCCCTCGATTAGATTCCAGTCTGTAACTCACTCCCGGGTATCTGTTATTCTATATATAAACCTCCCGAACCCCTCGATTAGATTCCAGTCTGTAACTCACTCCCGGGTATCTGTTATTCTATATATAAACCACCCAAAGCCCTCGATTAGATTCCAGTCTGTAACTCACTTCCGGGGTATCTGTTATTCTATATATAAACCACCCGAACCCCTTGATTAGATTCCAGTCTGTCACTCACCCCTGGGTATCTGTTATTTTATATATAAACCACCCGAACCCCTCGATTAGATTCCAGCCTGTAACTCACTCCCGGGTATCTGTTATTCTATATATAAACCACCCAAACCCCTCGATTAGATTCCAGTCTGTAACTCACTCTCGGGTATCTGTTATTCTATATATAAACCACCTAAACCTCTCGATTAGATTCCAGTCTGTAACTCACCCCTGGGTATCTGTTATTCTATATATAAACCACCCGAACCCCTCGATTAGATTCCAGTCTGTAACTCACTCCCGGATATCTGTTATTCTATATATAAACCACCCGAACCCCCTTGATTAGATTCCAGTCTGTAACTCACTCCCCGGGTATCTGTTATTCTATATGTAAACCTCCCGAACCGCTCGATTAGATTGCAGTCTGTAACTCACTCCCGGGCATCTGTTATTCTATATATAAACCACACCGAACCCCTCGATTAGATTCCAGTCTGTAACTCACTCCTGGGTATCTGTTATTCTATATATAAACCAGCCCGAACCCCTCGATTAGTTTCCAGTCTGTAACTCACTCCTGGGTATCTGTTATTATATCTATAACCACCCGAACACCCTCGATTAGATTCCAGTCTGTAACTCACTCCAGGGTATCTGTTATTCTATATATAAACCACCCCGAACCCCTCGATTAGATTCCAGTCTGTAACTCAGTCCCGGGTATCTGTTATTCTATATGTAAACACCCCTGAACCCCTCGATAAGTTTCCAGGCTGTCACTCACTCCCGGGTATCTTTTATTCTGTATATAAACCACCCCGAAACCTCTCGATTAGATTCCAGTCTGTAACTGACTCCCGGGTATCTGTTATTCTATATATAAAAGACCTGAACCCCTCGATTAGATTCCAGTTTGTAACTCACCTCTGGGTATCTGATATTCCATATATAAATACCACGAACCCCTCGATTAGATTCCAGTCTGTAACTCACTCCTGGGTATCTGTTATTCTATACATTAACCACCTGAACCCCTCGATTAGATTCCAGTTTTTAACTCACTCCCGGGTATCTGTTATTCTATATATAAACCACCCGAACCCCTCGATTAGATTCCAGTCTGTAACTCCCTCCCGGGTATCTATTATTTTATATATAAACCACCCAAACCCCTCGATTAGATTCCAGTCTGTAACTCACTCCCGGGTATCTGTTATTCTCTATATAAACCTCCCGAACCCCTCGATTAGATTCCAGTCTGTAACTCACTCCCGGGTATCTGTTATTCTATATATAAACCTCCCCGAAACCTTCGATTAGATTCCAGTCTGTAACTCACTCCCGGGGTATCTGTTATTGTATATATAAACCACCCGAACCCCTTGATTAGATTCCAGTCTGTCACTCACCCCTGGGTATCTGTTATTCTATATATAAAACACCCGAACCCCTCGATTAGTTTCCAGTCTGTAACTCACTCTCGGGTATCTGTTATTCTATATATAAACCACCCAAACCTCTCGATTAGATTCCAGTCTGTAACTCACTCCCGGGTATCTGTTATTCTATATATAAACCACCCGAACCCCTCGATTAGATTCAGTCTGTAACTCACCCCTGGGTATCTGTTATTCTATATATAAACCACCCGAACCCCTCAATTAGATTCCAGTCTGTAACTCACCTCCCGGTATCTGTTATTCTATATATAAACCACCCCGAACCCCTCGATTAGATTCCAGTGTGTAACTCAATCCCGGGTATCTGTTATTCTATATATAAAACACCCCGAACCCCTCGATTAGTTTCCAGTCTGTAACTCACTCCCGGGTATCTGTTATTCATTATATAAACCACCCCGAACCCCTCGATTAGATTCCAGTCTGTAACTCACTCCCGGGTATCTGTTATT